>NC_133618.1:265415625-265535625 GCF_048593235.1 Sminthopsis crassicaudata | reverse complement strand
GTTTTCAGTGTTCCTGATTTGTGCTCATTTTCTTTTCCATGGTGACCTTTACTTTATTATTTACTGAATTTAGAACCTAGCCAGTCCTTGTCTGGTTGTAGTCTTTTCTTTGGTATTTAATTATACTTTTTTTTTCTGACCACTCCATTCATTTTCCAAGGCTCTCTTTAAGGCCACTTGATAAATCATCTGAAGAATTCTATTCTATCATTCACATAGATTTCAACTAACACTAAGTACAAGAGTAGCTATCATGGGACACCACCAATAAGATGAAATTGATCCATAATGCATGCCTTTCTATATTCTCAAACTGGGATCCATGACTTTAAAAATACCCCTATTATTACATTTCATTTTAAATTGTTTCCTTTGTAATCCTATACTTTATATGAATTTTAAAACATTATTCTGAGAAGCCATCTATAGATTTCACCAGTCTACCACAGGGGGCCATACTGCAAAAAAAATTTAGAACTCCTGTTCTAGAGTAAAAGTGTACACAGTGTTTTTCTACTAGTGCTTCATTATAAAGAAGAGGCTTTTATGCATGCATATAGATTTAAATCATTGAGAGAGTAAACACAACTCTAACACATGTATGAATGTGCATACTGCTACCCATTTTTATTTAAACAGGAAATCATTTCCACATGTGAAACAAATAACTTAAAATGTGCAAATCCCTATAGTCAGTATATTATAGCATTATAAACAGGGGCATAAATGTAGTCATAAATGCCTAACACTTCTTAATACCTAAAATTTAAATTTAACCTATGACACTGATGGGAAAAATGTTGGGACAGAAGGAGAAATAGATCCATTGCCGTGTGTTTGTATGTGCGTGCATGCATGTATGTTTTGTGTTGTGAAAAAATAGCCCCAGATTTCTGAGCTCAATGACCATTCCAGGACCTTAAGATAAGTCCTAAGGACCAGGCCCAGAGAATTTCATTGTGCACAGGTGGAAAGTCAGTGTCAAGCAATCAAGTTTTAGACAATGAATATTGCAGGGGAGGGGAGGGAATCAATAGTCTGATTAAAAAGAGAAAGCCCAAGAGGCTCCTAAACCTAAAAAAAGTTGATTTGCTATTTTAGCACATGTCACTGAAAGCACAAACTACTCTAGTCTCCAGATTTACTGAGAGCATTACCGATCGTGCAGGTTTCAATGAAGAATAGTATTGGCATTAATAAGGAGAAATGCCTTTGTTAGTTTAACCTCCTGAAAAACATCTTATATATATGGTATGACCAGTGATTCTCAAGGGATAAATATTTTGGATTGTATCATGCTGATACATTACATATCTAGGTTGTTAATTTTTTGTTTTGTTTTGTTTTGTTTTTCTTTAATAATAATGACTTTTCACTCTATCTTTGTCCCCAAGGAGGATACAATTTCACTATTTCTGTCTGTATACCCTAGGGGTAACTTTGGTTAAAAAAAAAAAAACTTTAGGTTAAAAGATAGAAATTGAAAAGATAATCCTCCCAAAACAGGATCCAAATGGTAATTTAGAAAGTGCCAATATACAGATACCCTAGAAACTATCAAGGTGTGGGTCAAGACATGAAATAGTGTTTGTCCTATCAGATAAGCTCTTTTGATGTGAAGGAAAATAACAAAAGAGTTTTAGAAACAGCAAGGACAATACTGAATTCTTGCTTAGAAGGTAAGAAATGAAGGAAAAAAACAGTGAGTAAAGAGTTGAAACATGAACTCCTTAAGGGCAGATGATCAGATTGCAGATTCTCTATAACTAGAATGAACTTAGAGCAGGACATTGAATATAATAACATTAAATCATTTCAAATATTTCATTAATATTCTTATGAATAAATTTATAATTTATATAAATTAAATAATATGATAATTATTAATTAAATTGATAAATAATGATTAATTTCTACTCAACTCTGCAAATATCTCTATGAATAAAACTGTATGAACTACTTTATAGGCAATTGGGGAAAAGACAAAGTCACAAGACTGAAGCAGAAAATAGATTAAAAAGTCAAATTAAGAAAAATATAGTGTCAAAGAAGGAAGTATTCACTTGGAGAGTGGATAAAGCACTGGACCTAGAGTAAGGGGTTCAAATTTAGCCTCAGATATTAACTAGCTGTATCATCCTGAGCAAGTCACTTAATCTCGGTTTGCCTTAATTCACTGGCAAACTATTCCAGTATCTTTGCTAAGAAAATCCTATAGATGGTATGATTCATTGAGTCATGAACTGTTGAACACTACTGAGCAATAACAATTTTCAGAGAGCATTCAGATTCCAATCTTGCAGGTTGTCTCAAATAATAAATACTAATTTTCACAGCTAAAATACATAATCTTTAAAAGTATTATATCTACCATTCAATTTCACAAAACTACAAGTGGGAAAACAATATCAGATTATAAGAAAGTCAACTCTGACCCACTCACATGCAATTCAAAACATCACCTTCATAATGTCATTGGTTCTCTTTGAGAATAAAGGATTAAACAACAATCAGATATATTTTTCTCTTTTTAATATAATATATTGGCACAGTTCCAATTAAAAGGGATCTCAAGGATCAAATTTCATCGCTATTGTTCCTATAATGTGACATCCTACTGTTTTCAGATTAATATCAGATCACTAATAGATTCAAAAAGTTCTTGAGTTCCATTTCATATTTGCAAGATTTTACATTATACTAAGGAAGAACAAATAATACATCTCAACCTCTTTTATAAACTATACATACGTAAACATGTGCATGCTGGTACATATGGATAATATACCTGTTTTCCTTATTTCAAGTGCAGTATTTTAAGTATTTTTCACTGATATTACAATTTTGTTATTACTGTTTTTTAATGCTATTGCTATGGGAAAAGAGCCACAAATAATCAGAGCCTAGGAAACTCTAAGGTACATAATCTGAAACTCATAGAATACATGGTGATAAACATGGAGCCATTCTACGTCAGAGAGAATGGTGAAGAAAGGAATAAATTGTACAGTACTAGCCACTACCTAAATGAGACAAGCATTACTCTAGTATCCTAACAGATTTGCTCTCATCCAGAGATCTAACAGTCCTGAGTAAGAGGGGTTGCACTAAGAATTACATATTGATTTTAATTGGAATAGGCACTTCACCATTAATATGAGTTGTGATGCCACTAAGGCATTTGACAGAAGGGGATTAATTAATTAATTACAAATTAATTAATTGAGAGTGAATCAAATTCAGGTTCAAAAAGGGAATTCAGGACAGGGAAAAAAATAAACCCCAAACTGAATGAAAACCCAAAGAGCCTTCAACCATTAATTAAGACAGAAGAAAATTTTTAATACATATTAAAACAAAATACATGTTTGATTGAAAAAGCAAAGTAATTATAGCAAAGGTAATAAAATGAGATTTTAAAACTCTATCTAAGCTTAAAGAGAGGAGGATAGGGAATATTCTAAGATATTGATAGTATCTGTTAGGCCAAAAATAAAAATGTTGTTTAAATTGGGGTGCTTAGTAATACTCTTGCTAATTTACATTCTTGAAATTAATTTAAAAAGAAATTCACTGAGATGTTTGAAAAAGAACTAATGTGATAAACTAAAAGGGAATAGAAGGGAATCAACATTTTCATAGCACCTATTATGTGCTGGGCACTCTGCTAAGTACTTTTTGAAAATATTATTTCATTTTATTCTAACAACAATCTTGCAAGGTAGGTGCTGCTATTCTTCGCATTTTATATATGAGGAAATGAGGCAGATTAAGTGACTTGCCAGTGTCACATGGCTGGTAAGTATCTGAAGATAAATTTGAACTCAGGTCCTCAGACTTTGGCTGATCATTTTGTCCATTGTCCTACATGGTTATAGCAACCTAACTTTTATTTCTGTAGCAGAAAGGCAGCTGGCCTTTCAGTCAATAATAACTGAATGCAAGCCCCACCAATAATATATTGATTATAAGGTACTAGACAAATTACCTAACTTCTCAATGTCTCCAACAACTTTTCAAAAAGTGTTGGTCTGTATCAAAGTTTCCTTCATTCCAAGTTCTCTATACCAGAACTTCTTAAATTATTTCTATTTGTGACCTCTTTTCATCCAAGAAATTTTTACATGACTGTAGGCCAAGGTATTTCTAGCAGTGTTCCTGCATGTGCAATGCAAAATGCACATGTTTTATGTTCAACACCAAAACTGCAGTGAAGTTGTACTATGCAATATGGATAAATACTGCCAGAAACACCCTGGATTCATTATACATTTAATTTTAATTAATTTTTGGTTGTTATATGCTCAGAAACTTTTTATTGCTGCTAAATTTTTCATGACCCCCACATTCAGTTACAGGACCCCCACACTGGGTCATAACCCATAGTTTAAGAAGCTTTGTCTTAAACCAATGAAATCACAGGTCTGAATAAAACAGAACAAAAAAAAACTAATTTAGGATTGCATACTTGAAATCCCTTGTTTGAAAAATAAATGTATGGTTCGGTCTTCAATTTTAGTTGCAATGAGTTCAAGTTTTCACAATATAGACTTGTTTTTTTAAATATTTTTATTTTCAAAACATATGCATATATAGTTTTCAACATTCCCATTGCAAAACCAATGTTCCAATCTTTTCTCCCTCCCTCCCCATCATCCCCACCCCTATAACAGCAAATAATCCAATTTATATTAAACCTGTGCGATTCTATATATATTTCCACAATTATTTTGCTGCACAAGAAAAATCAGATCAAAAGGGGGGAAAATGAGAAAGAAAACAAAATTCAACGAAACAACAAAAAAGGTAAAAATATTATGTTGTGGTCCCCACTCAGTTCCCACAGTCCTCTCTCTGGGGGTAGATGGCTCTCTCCATCACAAGAACATTGAAACTGGTCTGACTCACCTGCTGTTGATAAAGAGCCACGTGCATCAGAATCAATCAATGTATAATCATGTTGAGCAGTATAGATTTAGGGCTAGACAACTTTCCATTGTGACATTAAATTTCTTCTCTATATTTCCATACATTTCCTTATATATTTTTTTTTCATTTTGAATGTATTATGCTATAGTTGATTGTCTTTCTGTGACAACCAACATACTTATCTGACTACACCAGCTAGAAAAACAATTCTTTACAGACCCATCTAATCTATGAATAAGAATGGTAGTTGATTCTCTACTAGGGAAGTATGGCATAGGAGTGGAGTCATAAGAGATTATAGGAACTGTCCATTTCAATTTCTTAACTTGACAGATGAGGAAACTAAGACAGAAAGATAAAGTTCACACAAGTAATAGCAGAACTGTTAGTAGAGTTCTGAAATGATTCAACCATTCTATAGAACAATTTGAAATTATGTCCAGAGGATTATAAAAGCATGCATACCTTTTGGCCTAGCAATAGCACTCCTAGATCTGTATATCAAAAGAGATTTTTTTAAAAAAGGGGAAAGGACCTATATGTAGAAAAAATATTTATAGCTGCTCTGTTCTGGGGGGGCAAAATATTGGAAACTGAAAGGATGCCCAGTGATTGGGGAATGATTAAATAAATTGTGGTATGTAACTGTGATAGAATACTATAATAATGAAGAGCAGGATATTCTCAGAAAAACTGGAAAGACTTCCATGAGTTCATGCAAAGTAAATGTATCATGTATAAAACAATAGCAATATTGTAATATGATCAGCTATGAATGATTTTTCTAGCAACACAATGATCCAAGATAACTCTGGAGGATTTATGAAAAAATGTTGTCCATATCCAGAGAAAGAACTGATTGTGTCTGAATAGATGGAAGTATTTTTAAACTTTATTTTTCTTGAGGTTTTTGGGGGGTTGGGAGAAGGATCTATATTATCTTTCATAAAATAACTTTTATGAAAATATGCATGATTTCACATGTGCCTTCTCAATGCGGGGAGGAGTAGGGAAGGAGAAAAAGAAAGAATCTGGAGCTCAATGTTTTCAAAACAAACATAAAAAACTGTTTTACGTGTAACTGGGAGAAGTTATATATAATATATGCAATATATATTTTTGTAACATATATATATATATATATATATATATATATATATATATTTGTGTGTGTGTGTTTAATGGAAATAATGTATGTCAAAAAAAGTGAGGATGACAACTTTGCACAACTCTTGCCTCACTTAAATCTAATTCATAAATCAAGACATTATCCTGTGATGTCACTGATCCTCTTTAAAAATGAAGGATGGAGGCAGCTAGGTGGTTCAGTGGACAGATCATCAACTCTGAAGTCAGGAGGACCTGAGTTCAAATCTGGTCTCAGACACTTAACACTTCCTGCCTGTGTGACCCTGTGTGACCGCAAGTTACTTAACTCCAATTGCCTCAGCAAAAAAAAAAAAAAAAAAAAAAAAAAAAAAAAAAAAAAAAAAAAAAAAGAAAAGAAAAGAAAAGAAAAGAAAAGAAAGATGAACAACTTTCACTAGTAGCTGTAGAATCATTATTATAACTCTCCTAGAAGAAATCCAGAAAAATTCAAAAATGAAGAGACAAACATGTTTCTAAATCATCTAAAACGGATATAGCATACAGTAGTTTTGCAACATGTTGAATTACTTCCTTTTATTTTTCTATTTTATAGGCTGAAAAAATGAGGCACAAATGTGACAGAAGAGTCAGAAATCAATGGAACTTTGCCAACAGATCAGAAAATCATATTGTGGGCTCAATTCCAGATAAGGACTTGAGGAAAATCTGGGCTTCTTGGTCTCTGGTTTGTCAAGTTTTGAATAGAGAAAAATAATTAATTCCTTTCTTAAGAAGATGGAAATGGGGAATCATTGCTTCTTTCATAAAAATGCCTATTGTGCCAAGGTATAGCTTTCATTAGACAAAATGTTCCTTAATTTGCAATTCTGTAATGTTATATGCTCTAGTTATCTGTGTTTTTTCTCCTTCAAGAATATATCCTCCATGAAAGCAGGAACCTAACACTATAATTCTGTCTCTGTATACAATATGCACCATGAATAAATAAAATGAAAACTGCAATTTTCTTAATTTCAACTGTTCCTGACCTGTATAGCCTTTTCCTCCTCACAAAATTAACATAAATTTTGCCAACTTTTTTATTTTAAAAAATGTATTAAAAATTAATAAACCCCTATGAAAGAAAATGCTGACTTTCTTTAAATAAAAGATTCATTTTAATTTCAATTTCGTGTCAAAACATTCAGAGGATAAGACTAAGCTTTAGGAATGGGCATTATGAAAAATCTGTGAAAACAAGTGACATCTTAATTCCTAAAGTTAATAAGAAATGTCATGATTTAAGTCACATGAATAAGGAAACCAAGTCCTGTACAGCAATTATTGATATTTTGTCTTGCAATATATTGTTTTCTTTTTCTCCTTTTTCCTCACCTGGCAATCAGCAACTTCAAACTTTACCACTTCCATTCTGAATCTCATTCCTAGCTCATCCCCACTGGGATCCTCATGTTCTATTCTTGGGCTATGATAAGTAAGTCTTTGCCATATCTTTCCTACAACGTCTCCACTTCTCTTGCAAAGGGTTATACTACCTATTTTGACTCCCAATCAAACCACCAGAAATAGGCCATCCTGCATTTTTCTGGTCTCCATTATATGTTGTCTTCCCCTTAGAATCTTGGGTTATTTTGCTTGAATATAGTACAGTGCTTGGCAAATAGTAAATGTATAAGAAGTGCTAGCTAACTAACCAGTTTGCTCCCTTGTAGGAGATATTAGCCAAAAATTGCTGTCCTTTAAGAAAAAGGTCTTGATGCTATTGAGGTAATGTCAAAAATAATAAAGAGAATTCTAACATGCAACCTACCTGGAGAAGTTCATCTTTGGGAAAAGGGGGGGGGTTGAAAATACTCATAATGAAAATGAATTGACAGCTTACTTGATGATATTTACAGCTGGATGTGACGTCAATCGGAAGGGTAGTACAGATCAATTTTAATGGCAAGCAGCTTAGCATGCTTATTGATCCAGCAGCCAGCTATTCCACAAATGGCAACAACCATTAATATGTTAGCACCAGGGTCATGGGAGATACATAAAACAACAAGTGACTTGGAGCTTTTAAAAGAGAGAAGTTAAAATGTGCTGATTTGATCATTTCAAGGGAAAGTTTGCTTCCACCATTTAACTCTGTGTTCACTTCCTTTCCTATTTAATGTGATCATTGACCTAGGTGTTAGCAATTCTTTTCAAAGGAATTTTTATGTATTTCATATTTTTCCTTCCAGGTCCTTTATTTGACTATATGATCATTGTCCTTGTTCCAGAGAGGGCTATTTGCAATCCAGCAAGATCCAGAACCTAAAGTGATCTTGAGCTAACAATGTAATCATTTTACAGGAGTCAGAATTACCCTACATGAATCATAAGTCCATTCAATAAGTTGGTAAGTAGGTGAGTAATAAGTAGTAACATTAGAATGACAGAAGGAGCATTGAATTTGGAAAAAGGAAATGAGTTTGAATCCTACTTTATTATTGCCTGTGTGATGTTAGAAAAAATTCTGTGCCTTAGTTTTCTCACTTGTAAAAAAAGATTTCATGAAGTGATCTTTGAAGTCCCTTCCGAGTTTAAATACTCACTCTACAATAAGGTCAGTAATATCCATTCTCTTACTTACCTCCCTGAAATGTGAACCTGCTGAATAATGTCCACTTAATCCTACTAAAAAGCATTATATTCAGGAACCATAAAGAATTCTTTGGCAGAATCCCTGAGGAAGTCAAAATTATCAAAATACATCATTTGAGTGTGACCTAACTCTTGTCAGAACTAAAATTTTCACAATCTGGGGGAGGTATGAGCTGATAAACCACATAGCTGATAAAAGAAGACAACTTTTCATTCCGACATCTAACATTGTATTTTAATATACCTAATGGAGTCTCAGCAAATGGATGTTAGGTGGGCTGCCTGTAATAATGAACTCCCTAACCTCAAGAGATGCAGTACATCTGTTCAGATCAAAATGTGTTGTTTATCAAGCTCCCACACTCCAGAGACATATGCACAATACCAATGTGAAAATAACAAGTTTAGAACTCTTCAAATGGTTCCTAGTCAGCCAAAGATAAAGCATTAACCCTCAAAGTAGGGAATTTATCCATTGGGGAAGTTTTCCAATTCTAAATGTCTCTACTGACATATCAGAGACTCTCACCTGGTGATGGCAGAAGGGGTGACTACATGCCTAGAACTGCAAATTAAACAGAACTAGAAAGCTTTACCATTTTTTTAATGTAGAAAAATATCTCACCAAGCTGGAACTAAAGAGCTTGCTTAAATATTTAAAAATTATTGCTAGTTCTAATCAAAAAGAAGGACTATGATACAATGTATTTGTAAAAACAAATTCAGTATTCATAGGTTAAGTCCTCAGTTTTGCCACTTATTACCTATATGAGATTGGACAATTCCTCTCTTGTTTTCTTGTCTGCAAAATAATGGCATTTATTGGAACTAGATGACTTGTAAGTCCTGAATCTATTATTCTGAATTGCTACTTTCTATCTCCTCATGTTTCTCCTCTCTCTCCCTTTGTCCAGATATACAATCAATCACCAAGGATTGTTGATTCAACCCCCACAATCTCTCTTCCCTTCAACCTCTTTCCTTTATTTACATGTCCACCACCCTAGTTCAGATACTCATCTCCTCTCAACAGAATTATTGCAGTAATTTATTCCCTGCTTCCTGTCTTTTTCCTTTCCAATCCATTATCTACATAAATTCATTCATTTATTTATTTCTTTATATTTCTTTTTGGACTAAGCTACAGAGATTCTTACCTCAATTACTATCTATCCTTGATCATTGAAGGGTGCAACCTCAGTCAAAATAAGACCTGTTGAAGACTTAGCTTAAAAAAGTCAAGGTCCCCCATTGCATCCAGGACTTTCCCCAGTCATATTGATCTATTTCTTGCCACTGGACACAGATGACTCTGGAGGAGAAAGTGAGACAGATGACCCTGCTTAGCCTTCCCTCACTTAAATCCAATTCACTTGCCATCATGGTATCACCTCCCTGATGTCATAGCTCTCTTTGAGAAGGAAGGACAAACAACAACATAGCTGCCAAATGAGATTAGATAAATAAAAGGTGATAGATCCAATTTTGCCAACTTTAAAATGCTATGTAAATAATAGCTACCACCATTATTCCTAAAGTATACATCTGAAGATGTTCCTTACATACTGAAAATCACCAGGGGTTCCATATTGGCTCCAAGAAAGGACACAAATTCATTATAGCCTTCTATGATCTGGCTAAAACTTAAGTTTTCATACATATTGTCCTTAACACACTACATTTCAGCCAATCTGCACTAGTGGTATTAACCAGGCATGTCATTTTATCTCCCCTGTCTTTGATGTCATAAGGGATAGCTTATTTCTGAAAAAACAAACAAATAAACAAAAAAAAAAAAACCTCCCTCTTTACCCCCCACATCTTAGAATCCTTAGTCCTTTAAGCTCAACAGCTCAGATATCCTATATGAGCCTTTAAAATTTTTCAAAGTTTTATATACAAGATGCATCCATTTCCATCAGTACAGAAGCTCACAGGCTACCTTATCTAGGCCTTTCCCAAGTCCCTCTATTTTCTAATGGATTTCCCTTTAAAACTATTATATATGTTTTTGGTATGAATCTTGTATGTTCCAGTGTAGGTACATATTGTCTCCCCCATTCAATAAAAGCTCTTTAATCTTAGTGTTTATGTTCCTAGAGGCTTAGCTCATTATTTTGCACTTAAAAAAATTAATAAAATTTTATCCAATTTATTGAAATGCAAATGAAGGATAACTTCTTATCAGCCCTAAAATGGATTTAGAATTTAGAACAAGAGGAAATTTTAGCAATCATCTAATCCTTCTATGGTTGATATAGTGTATTGAGCAATGGACTTGCAATCAAGAAGACTGAGTTCAAATCCTATCTCACTTTCTAGCTATATCATCCTGGTGAAGTCACTTTTTTACTTTCCTCAGCCTCAGTTTATTCATCTGTACAAACTTAACAGATTGTTATAATGATCAAATAAAATATCTAAAAATAATATAATTGCCAGCCATTATTTGTAAGTTTAAGATATTGTCTAGCTTGTAAAAAGGGAATAGGACCTCAGAGTAATTATGTCATCTACGATCATACAGGTAATAGCCAGAAAACACAAGATTGGAACCTAGGTCCTTTAACTACAAACCCATTATTTTCCTCATCTTCAAATCTACTCTCATTTGATCTACTCCCTAAGAACTCAGTCCTATTATCCTTTCAATCAATCAATTAATCAATAAATACTTAATAAGAATCTACTATCCATCAGGAACTGTGTTAAGGACTTGGGATATACATGTAAAAACCAAAGAAAGTCAGTAATCTTAAGGAGTTTTAAATCTAATGAAAGAAGGCAATAAAAAAAAAAAAAGATGAGGGGAGGATGACATGCAATACCAGAGGATTATCATAATATCACTCACAAATGAAGACAATCACTTCTTATTGACTCCTCAGTAAAATAAGAGAAACACACTAACATATCACTTATTCCTCTACTCTCAGAAGCTCATAGGTAATAAAATTTTAATTAATTTTAATAAAATGTAAGTTGAGGAATGAGAATGGTGATTGAGAGTGCCTAGAAGTACTGACATCCAACATTTACTTCAGGTATTTTTTAAGTACAAGTGAACTTACAAAACTGATTTTGCATGAATTAAATTAAATGTCGGTTTACAAAGTTTTCTAGCAATGAAACACAATGGGAAAATAAAACAGGAGTTAAACCTGAGAATTTTCAATATTTTCAATGGAATCTGAGTTAAGAGATAGAGTACATGAGTTACGGGGTTAGAGCCAAGATGTACAGTAAAGACAGGAAGCTGCTTGAGCTCTCCCAGTTTCCCTCCAAAACCACATGAAACCAAGCCTCTGAACAGAGCATATCAGAATGAAATCACTCTCTAGCTCAAGATAGATTGGAAGTACTTCAAGAAAAGTCAGTCATGCTGGGGTGAAAATGGTGTTCAGCTCATATCAGATAGACTCTGGGAGAGCCAGTGAGGTCTTAATCACAGCAAATCAGCAACTAAGACTCTAAGTCCTGGCTCAGGAGAGAAACAAATCAATGCGGTATCTTCCAGTTCCAGCTCAGAAGACAAACTCTGGGAAACCAGGCTGTTTCCTGAACAAAACAGGTAAAGTTACCCCCTGGGAATACAAGTGGTTCCTGTGTTCAAAGCCAAAGCTCAGAGTTGCTTTGGACAGCATCACCTGTACCCCACAAGAACAGAGCTCCACATTAAAAGTAAAAAAAGAGGAAATACCAAAAGAAAAGGAAAGAAAATAAGCAAGAAACAGAAAAGCACCTTAACCATAGAAAGCTACTATGATGACAGGGTAGATTAAAACACAAACAAAGAAAAGAACAGAATGTCCATAGAAGAAATCTCGAAGGGTAAGATAACTTGGTCTCAAGCCTAAAAAAGTTTCTTGGAAATGCTCATAAAAGACTTCAAAAGGCAAATAAGAGGTAGAAGAAAAAAATGAGAAAAGAAATGAGAGGGTATGCATGAGAGAGTTAACAGTTTGAAAAAGGAAGGAAAAAATATCTGAAGAAAATAACTTAAACATAGAATAAAACAAATAGAAAAAGAGATACAAAAGATAACTGAAGAAAATCACTCATTAAAAACTAGAGCAGGACAAATGGAAGCTAATGACTTTGTGAGACAGCAAGAATCAGTCAAACTAAAAAAAATGAAAAAATGGAAGAAAATGTGAAATACCTCATTGGCAAAATAGCCAGCCTGGAAAATAGATCCAGAAGAGATAATTAAAAAATTATTAGCCTACCTTAAGGTCATGACCCAAAAAAAGAGCTTGGATAGCATTCCACAACATGTCATTAAGGAAAACAGCCCCAATATTCTAGAGACATAGGGGGAAATACTCATTTAAAGACTCCATCAATCACCTCTGGAAAGAGATTGCACAAGGAAAACCCCAAGGAACATTGTTTTAAAACTACAAAACTATAATCTCAAGGAAAAAAATGCTGCAATCTTCCAGACAAAAATAATTCATATATTAAGTAGCATCAATCAGGATTACCCAGGTTCTGGCAACTTTTACAATAAAGGTCAGGAAGGCCTGGAATACCATATTCCGGAAGGCAAAGGACTTAGGGTTATAACCAAGATTTAACTATCCAGTGAGACTCAGAATCATCTTTTAGGGGAGATGATGGGGCTTCAATGAAGTAAGAGACTGTCAATCATTTCTATTAAAAAAAAGAACTAGACAGAACATTTAATCTACAAATATAGGACTCAAGAGAACCATAGAAAAGTAAACAGGAGGAAATATATATTTAAAGGTTAAATTGTTTATATTCATAGATGGAAAAACAATATCTGTAACTCTTACAAACCATATCTTTCACTGAGGCAGACAAAGGGAGGTATCACATGGACTGAGGGTGTGGTTGTGAATGTTTTCTGATGTGATGACATCAAAGAAAAACAATTAAGGAGTAGAAAAGGATCTGTACTGGAAAAAGAGAAAAGGAAAGGCATAAAGGGAAAATTAAGTCACATGAAGAGGTGCAAAAGACCTATTACAATCTAGGAAAAGAAGGGAGAGGAATGAGCATTGTCTGAAGCTTAATAGCATCAGTTTTGGCTCTAAGAGGGAATAATTTAATAATTCAATTGGGTATAGAAAATTTTGTAACACTATAAAGAAGTAGAATGAGAAAGAGGAAAAGAAAAAGAAAGAACAGGATAAAAAGGAGGGCAGGAACACTAGGGAAAGGGCAAAAGAAGTGGGTAAGTTTTGAGAGAAGATAAGGTAGGGGTGGAGTGAGTTTAAAAAAAACACTACTAAGAGAAGGGGAAGGGGTGATAGGAGATAAGTTAGTGGATGGGATAGCTCTAATGACAAGGTGAAAAGAGAGAATAAAAGTATATATGGGGAAAAATGGGATAAAGGGAAATGCAGAGCTGGTAATCATAACTGTTAATGTGAATGGGATGAACTCTCCCATAAAATGGAAACAAATAGCAGATTAAAACAGAATTATTAAAAAACAGAATCCCACAATATGTTATACACAAGAAACGCATTTGGCACAGACAGACACAATACAGAGTAGGGATAAAAGGTTGGAACAGAATTTATTATGCTTCAGCTGAAATAAAAACATCAAGGGTAATATTTCAGATTTTAGGTAAAGCAAAAGCAAAAATAGATCTTATTAAAAAGATGAGGAGAGAAAGTACATCTTGATAAAGGGTATGGTAAATAATGAAGTAGTAATGATACCAAATGTATATACACCCAAATGGTACAGCAATCAAATTCCTAGAGATTTTAAGCCAGTTGCAAGAAGAAAACTATTCTAATGTAGAACTTCAACCTCCTCCTCTCAGAATCAGACAAATATAACCACAAATTAAACAAAAAAGAAACTAGGGAGGTAAGGATCCTAGAAAATCTAGATACTATAGACCTCTGGAGAAAATTGAATAGGGACAAACAGGAATGCATCTTTTTTTCTCAGCAGTACATGATACCTACACAAAAAATTGGCCATGTATTAGGACATAAAAACCTCACAATCAAATGCAAAAAGGGCAGAAATAGTAAATTTTTCCTTTTTTAGACAACAATGCAATAAAATTCACATTCAATAGAGGGCCATAGATAATAAACTAAAAACCAATTTGAAATTAAATAATCTAATTTTAAAGAATTCATAGGTCAAACAACAAATCATAGTATTCCATAATTTCATCCAAGAAAATGATAGTAATAAGACAATCTAACAAAACCTACTGGATGCAACCAAAGCAGTTTTGGGGGGAAATTTTATATCTCAAAATAGTTACATAAATAAAATAGAGAAAGACATCAATGAATTAGGCATGCAACTAAAAAAGCTAGAAAAAGAAGAAATTAAAACCCCCCAATTAAATACCAAATTAGAAATTCTGAAACTTAAAAGAGAGATTAATAAAATAGAAACTAAAAAAAACTACTGAATAAATAAAACTAAGAGTTAGTTTTATGAAAAAACTAACAAAATAGATAAACCATTGGGTAATTTCATCAGTAAAAGAAAAGAAAAATAAAAAACAAATCACCAGCATCAAACACGAAAGGGGTGAACTTACCACTAAGAAAAAAGAAATTAAAGCAATAATTAGGAACTATTTTGCCCAATGCTATGGCAGCAAATCTGACAATCTAACCAAAATGTATGAACATTTACAAAAATATAAATTTCTCAGGTTAACAGAAGATAAAGTAAAATACTTAAATAGCCCTATTTTAGAAAAGATAAATTAATGAACTCCCTTAGAAAAAATCTCTGGGGCTAGATGGATTCACAAGTGAATTCTACCAAACATTTAAATAACAATTAATTCCAATACTATATAAATTATTTGGAAAAATAGGTAAAGAAGGTGTACTACCATATAAATCAATAAGTACTTAACTATAAGCACCCTGCTATAAATCTATAAATATCCTTGCTTCAAGTAGAACACAGGTGGTCACACCCTCCCTGATTTCTCAGGGTGGGGGGGAGATGAGAAATTCCAAAGGAAAATGGAGAGCACCAAACATATTTTTAGCAGATTTCTTCTACACTGAAGGCTCTTATATATCTCACGTAGAGTTATCCCACTATCTGTTGCCCTCTACATTCTATAACACAAATATGGCACTCATACCTGTACCAAGAAGGACAAAAACAGAGAAAGAAAATTACAGACCAATCTCCCTAAAGAATAGTGATGCATAAATTTTAAATAAAATTTTATCAAAGAGATTACAGCAACTTATCAGCAGGACAATAGACTATGAGCAAATAGGATTTATACCTGGAATGTAAGGTTGGTTCATTATCAGAAAAACTATTGCCATAAAGAACCATATCAATAACAAAATGCTGATGAAATATGGTACCCATTCCTATTAAAAATACTAGAGAGCATAGGGATAAAGGAAAGTTTCCATAAAATAAACAGTATCTATTTAAACCTAAACCATCATTATTTGTAATGGAGAGAATCAAGAAACTTTCCCAATAAGATTTGGTATGAAACAAGGATGCCCATTATCACCACTGTTATTCAACATTGTAGTACAAATATTGGCTTTAGCAGTAAGAAAAGAAAAAGAAATTAAAGGAATTAGAATAGGCACTAAGGAAATAAAATTATCACTCTTTGCAGCTGATATGATGATATGCTTAGAGAATCCTAGAAAATCATCTGGGGAAAAAAAAATGAAAATCATCTGAAAACATACTGGAAATAGTTCACAGATTTAACAAAGTTGTAAGATATAAAAGATACAAAATAAGCCTAATTATCATCATTTCTATATATTATTGACAAAGCCCATCAGCAAGAGATAGATAAATTAATTTAAAATTACTGTAGACAAAATAGAATACTTGGGGGGTCTACCTGACAAGAGAAACCCAAGAATTATATGAACACCATTACAAAACACTTCTCATACAAATACAATCAGATCTAAAAAACTGAAAAAAATAATAATTTCTCATGGATAGGCCAAGTTAATAAAATAAAAATGATGCCTGAATTGGTCTACTTGTTCAGTGCTATACCAATTAAACTGCCAAAACTTTATTTTATAGAACTAGAAAAAATAATAACAAAATTCATAATAACGACAGATTGAGAATATGAAGGGAATTAATGAAAAATATATACAGAGGATGGAGGCTTAGCAGTATCAAACCTAAAATTATATTATAAAGCAGCAGTAATCAAAACCATTTGTACTGGCTAAGAAACAGAGTGGTAGATCAGTGGAATAGATTAGAGACACACAACACAATAATCCAGGCCTATAGTAATCTAGTATTTGATAAAACCCCAAACTCCAACTTCTGAAATAAGAACTCACTATTGATAAAAAAATTTCTTTCCCATTTTTGCTTTGATTTTTCTCTCCCAACATGTTTCATAAACAATGTTTATTAAAAATAAATGAACTTGACTTCCGGCCAAGATGGCAGTGTGGAGGCAGACAGCTGCTTGAGCTCCGTGTTTTTTCTCAGGACTTACTTCATGACAAGCCTTGGAGTTGATGCTTGACTGGAAAAAAAAACCCACAAATAATCACCAACAGAAGACATCCTTGAAATTCGCCAGAGAAGGTCTGTGTTTCCTCAGGGGAGGGTCAAACAGAAGGGTTGCAGATTGAGGGCAGGCAAGCCAGAGTGAGACAGACAGCTCACACAGCTCAGACTAGAGGGGGAAGGGGTACGATCTCTGCCATTTCTGTGAAAAGATTTTTACCCCAGTGTGGATATTCCATCTTGGCAGCAAGCCAGGAGCAGCAGAGAGGGTGTAAACACCTGAGGTGAAGAATAAAACCCCAGAAAGCTAGCGTCTCTCAGAACCCAGCCACCCTCAACCCCCACCTGGAGTGACTCAGTGCATTCTCAGAGCCTCAGAGCGAAGACACAGCGCAGCCATCCCTGTCCTGTTAGTGGCTCGCCACTGCCCTCCCCCTCAGTCTGTAGAGGAAACCCATTAACACCATCCAGCTCCATCCCCCGAAAAACAGACCTATTGTTTCTCTTGTCAATTTGTTTTCTTCGATTCCCGCTTTGACAAAATGAACAAAAAATTCAAAAGGGCTCTAACCATTGACAGCTTCTGTATGGAGAGGAAGCAGATTTCAAATACTGAGGAGACCAAAAGCAGATTGTCTCTAGAGGAATCCCCTAAGGGGGATATGATCTGCTCCTCAGTACAAAAGAATCTCTTAAAGGAAATCAAAAAGGCTCTCACAAGAGAGGTAGAAGAGAAATGGGAAAAGGAAAGGGAAGCTTGGCAAGAGAGCCTGGAGAAGTCATCCAGAGTGGATAAAGAGATCAAATCATTGAGAAATAAAATTAGTGAGCTGGAAAAAGAAAACAGCTCTCTAAAAAATAAAATGGATAAGATGGAAAAAAATTCCATAGAAGAAAAAAACTCACTTAAAAATACAATTGGACAATTACAAAAAGATATAAAAAAAGTGAGTGAAGAAAATACATCATTAAAAATTAGACTCGAACAAGTAGAAATGAATGAATCAAGGAGAAACCAAGAAGTAGTCAAGCAAAACCAGAGAAATGAAACAATTGAAAAGAATGTCAAGTACCTTATTAGAAAGACAACAGACCTGGAAAACAGATCCAGGAGAGACAATATGAGAATAATCCGACTCCCTGAAAAATGTGAGGAAAAAAAGAGCTTGGACACTATTTTCAAGGAAATTATCAAAGAGAACTACCCAGACGTTTTGGAAACAGAGGGTAAAATAGACATTGAAAACATTCATCGCTCATCTACTGAAAGGGACCCTAAAATCAAAACGCCAAGAAATATATTGGCCAAGTTCAAGAACCATCAGACAAAGGAAAAAATACTGCTAGAAAAAATCAATTCAGATATGGAGGATCCACAATAAGGATAACCCAGGATCTAGCAGCGTCCACATTAAAAGAACGCAGGGCCTGGAACATGATATTCTGAAAGGCTAAGGAACTTGGTATGCAGCCAAGAATAACTTACCCAGCAAAAATGAGCATCGTTTTCCAGGGAAGAAGATGGACATTTAACAAAATAAATGAATTCCATCTATTCTTGATGAAAAAACCAGACCTACATAAAATGTTTGATCTTCAAATACAGAACTCAAGAGATTTCTAAAAAGGTAAAAAGAAATCTTGAGAACTATATTTCTGTCACAGAGTTATGTAAAGAACATATGTATAATTTGTCCTAGAAACTAGAGGTGGAAAGGAAATTATATCATAAAAATGTATAAAGTGGTGGTACTACATCTCATGAAGAGGCAAAGGTAACCTATTAGATCTGAGAGAAAGAAAGGAGGGAGATGACATAGTGTATATCAATAGACATATTCGATTTATGGTGAAACTTCTTCCACTTCATTGAAAAGTGAAAGGGAAGGAGTAAGCTAAGAGGAAGGGAATACAGAAATTGTGAGGAAAAGGGGTAAAATTAGGGGAGGAACTTTAAGGTGAGGGAGGGAAACTAAAAAGGGAGGGCTATGAAAAACAAGTGGTGCTCACAAGTTTAATACTGGGTAGGGGGGTAAGAGGGAAGGAAAGGAGAAAAGCATAAGAAGGGGTTAACAGGATGGCAAGCAATATAGAATTAGTCATTCTAACCATAAATGTGAATGGGGTAAACTCCCTTATAAAGAGGAAGCAGTTAGCAGACTGGATTAAAAGCCAAAGCCCTACTATATGTTGTTTACAGGAAACACACCTGAAACCAGTTGATACATTCAAACTAAAAGTAAAAGGGTGGAGCAGAATCTATTATGCTTCAGGCAAAGCCAAAAAAGCAGGGGTAGCCATCCTCATCTCAGATCAAGCAAAAACAAAAATTGATCTAATTTAGAGAGATAAGGAAGGGCATTATATCCTGCTAAAGGGTAGCATCAATAATGAAACAGTATCAATATTAAACATATACACACCAAGTGGTGCAGCATCTAAATTCTTAAAAGAGAAATTAAGAGAGCTGCAAGAAGAAATAGACAGCAAAACTATAATAGTGGGAGATATCAACCTTGCACTCTCAGAATTAGATAAATCAAACCACAAAATAAATAAGAAAGAAGTCAAAGAGGTAAATAGAATACTAGAAAAGTTTGATATGATAGATCTTTGGCGAAAGCTAAATGGAGACAGAAAGGAGTATACTTTCTTCTCAGCAGTTCATGGAACCCATACAAAAACTGATCATATACTAGGGCATAAAAACCTCAAAATCAAATGCAGTAAGGCAGAAATAGTAAATGCATCCTTTTCAGACCACAATGCAATTAAAATTACATTTAATAAAAAGCCAGGGGAAAATGGACCAAAAAATAATTGGAAACTAAATAATCTTATACTAAAGAATGATTGGGTAGAACAGCAAATCATAGACATAATTAATAACTTCTCCCAAGAAAATGACAATAATGAGACATCATACCAAACTGTGGGATACAGCCAAAGCAGTAATAAGGGGAAGTTTTATATCTCTACAAGCCTACTTGCATAAAATAGAGAAAGAGAGGGCCAACGAATTGGGCTTACAACTAAAATTGCTAGAAAAGGAACAAATTAAAAAACCCCAGACAAACACAAAACTTGAAATTCTAAAAATAAAAGGTGAGATTAATAAAATTGAAAGTAAAAAAAAAAAAACAATTGAATTAATTAATAAAACTAAGAGTTGGTTCTATGAAAAAAACAACAAAATAGACAAACCCTTAGCAAACCTGATTAAAAAAAGGAAAGAGAAAAAGCAAATTGTTAGTCTTGAAAATGAAAAGGTAGAACTCACCACTAATGAAGAGGAAATTAGAACAATAGTTAGGAGCTACTTTGCTCAACTTTATACCAATAAATTCGATAACTTAAATGAAATGGAAGAACACCTTCAAAAATATAGCTTGCCCAGATTAACAGAGGAAGAAGTAAGTAGTCTAAATAGTCCCATCTCAGAAAATTAAATAGAACAAGCTATTAACCAACTCCCTAAGAAAAAATCCCCAGGACCAGATGGATTTACATGTGAATTCTACTAAACATTTAAAGAACAACTAACTCCAATGCTATATAAACTATTTGAAAAAATAGGGATTGAAGGAGTCCTACCAAATTCCTTTTATGACACAGACATGGTACTGATACCTAAACCAGGTAGATTGAAAACTGAGAAAGAAAATTATAGACCAATCTCCTTAATGAATATTGATGCTAAAATCTTAAATAAGATATTAGCAAAAATACTTCAGAAAATCATCCCCAGAATAATACACTATGATCAAGTAGGATTTATACCAGGAATGCAGGGCTGGTTTAATATTAGGAAAACTATTAGTATAATTGACCATATTAATAATCAAATTAATAAAAACCATATGATCATCTCAATAGATGCAGAAAAAGCATTTGACAAAATCCAACATCCATTCCTACTAAAAATGCTTGAGAGTATAGGAATAAATGGACTTATTCCTTAAAATAATAAAGAGCATATATTTAAAACCATCAGTAAACATCTTATGTAATGGTGATAAACTAGAACCTTTCCCTGTAAGATCAGGAGTGAAATAAGGTTGCCCACTATCACCATTACTATTCAATATAGTACTAGAAATGCTAGCCTAGGCAATAAAAGCTGAGAAAGAGATTCAAGGAATTAGAGTAGGAAATGAGGAAATCAAACTATCACTCTTTGAAGATGACATGATGGTATACTTAGAGAACCCCAAAGACTCTGCTAAAAAGCTATTAGAAATAATCCAGAATTTTAGCAAAGTTGTAGGATCCACATAAATCCTCAGCATTTTTATACATTACCAACACAATCCAACAGCAAGAGATACAAAGAGAAATTCCATTCAAAATAAATGTCGATAGTATAAAATATATATTATAAATAGTATAAAATATGGGAATATATCTACCAAAGGAAAGTCAGGAATTATATGAGCAAAATTACGAAACACTTGCCACAAAAATAAAGTCAGATTTAAATAATTGGAAATACATTGAGTGCTCTTGGATAGGCCGAGCAAATATAATTAAGATGACAATACTCCCTAAACTAATCTATTTATTTAGTGCTATACCAATCAGACTCCCAAGAAACTATTTTAATGACCTAAAAAATAATAACAACAGAATTCATATGGAACAACAAAAGGTCAAGAATTTCAAGGGAAGTAATGAAAAAAAATTAAATGAAGGTGGTCTAGCTGTACCTGATCTAGAACTATATTATAAAGCAACAGTCACCAAAACCATTTGGTATTGGCTAAGAAATAGACTAGTTGATCAGGGGAATAGGTTAGGTTCACAGGGCAAGATAGTGAATAAAAATAGCAATCTAGTGTTTGACAAACCCAAACATCTCAACTTTTGGGATAAGAATTCATTATTTGCAAAAACTTCTGGGAAAACTGGAAATTAGTATGGCAGAAACTAGGCATGGACCCACATTTAACACCACATACTAAGATGAAATCAAAATGGGTCCAAGATTTAGGCATAAAGAACGAAATCATAAATAAATTGGAGGAACATGGGATGGTTTACCTCTCAGACTTGTGGAGGAAGAAGGAGTTTGTGTCCAAGGGAGAAGTAGAGACCATTATTGATCACAAAAGAGAAAATTTTGATTACACCAAATTAAAAAGTTTCTGTACAAACAAAACTAATGCAAACAAGATTAGAAGGGAAATAACAAATTGGAAAAACATTTTTACAGTTAAAGGTTCTGATAAAGGCCTCATCTCCAAAATATACAGAGAATTGACTTTAATTTATAAGAAATCAAGCCATTCTCCAATTGATAAATGGTCAAAGGATATGAACAGACAATTTTCAGATGATGAAATTAAAACTATTTCCACTCATATGAAAGAGTGTTCCAAATCACTATTGATCAGAGAAATGCAAATTAAGACAACTCTGAGATATCATTACACACCTGTCAGATTGGCTAAGATGACAGGAACAAATAACGATGAATTTTGGAGGGGCTGGGGGAAAACTGGGACACTGATGCATTGTTGGTGGAGTTGTGAAAGAATCCAACCATTCTGGAGAGCAATTTGGAATTATGCCCAAAAAGTTATCAAAATGTGCATACCCTTTGACCCAGCCATACTACTACTGGGCTTATATCCCAAGGAAATACTAAAGAAGGGAAAGGGACCTGTATGTGCCAAAATGTTTGTGGCAGCCCTTTTCATAGTGGCTAGAAACTGGAAAATGAATGGATGCCCATCAATTGGAGAATGGTTGGGTAAATTATGGTATATGAATGTTATGAAATATTATTGTTCTGTAAGAAATGATCAACAGGAGGAATACAGAGAGGCTTGGAGAGACTTACATCAACTGATGCTGAGTGAAACAAGCCGAAGTAAGGGATCATTATACACTTCAACAATGATACTGTACGAGGATGTATTCTGATGGAAGTGGATATCTTCAACATAGAGAAGAGCTAATCCAATTCCAATTGATCAATGATGGACAGAATCAGCTACATCCAGAAAAGGAACATTAGGAAATGAGTGTAAATTGTGAGCATTGTTTTTTTGTTTTGTTTTGTTTTGTTTTTCTTCCCAGATTATTTTTATCTTCTGAATACAATCCTTCCTTTGCAACAACAACAAAATTCTGTTCTGCACATATATATTGTACCTAGGATATACTATAAGATATTTAATATGTATGGGAATGCCTGCCATCTAGGGGAGGGGGTGGAGGGAAGTAGGGGAAAAATTCGGAACAGAAGGGAATACAAGAGATAATGGTTTTATTTTTTAAAAATTATCTATGCATATGTACTGTCAAAGAAAATGTTATAATTATAAAAAATAATAAAAAAATAAACTTCACTATAAAAAAAAAGAAAAAGAAAAAACAGAAAAAAATAAATAAATAAATAAACTTACCACACTAAAAGAAAAAAAGAGATGGGGGACATATATGGAAGTCACAATTTGAGATCTGGAGTCTGGATATATTTGGGAAATACTTAGTAATCAAAAATAAAAATATTAAAAACAAAAAATATATAGTAAAAAAATTGTAAACTTCTAACATTAAAATTTATGTTTAATTTTCATATTAATTTCAATAAGACTATCACACTGTTAACTTCCAACATTTTCTCTGAATTTTCCAGTTTTTGTTGATATTATTATTACTGCAAGTAATAATAGTCATATAAATTTATGTAGTACCACTCAAAGGCTAATTCCTCAATTCCTCAAGTTATGAAGGTTAGTTCCCAGAGATTGGCTATTTATTATTCTTCCTCCAAGAATTTTAAGAATAAAACTGAGAGGCTAGGATTTCTAATACTGTTGCTCATAAATTTCTATCTGATGTGCTCCTCATTGATTATCAATTAGCCAGATTTAATTGACTTTTTAAAATGGATATTTACTGTCTGTATGGCAAGAAAGATTATTATAGAAACATCCCCCCAAAAAAATCCAGGATATTCTCCCCTTTCACATACAAGATCTTTGGAGAGAGTGGGCTCAAACTTTTGTGTGGCCAATTGGGAAACTCATAATTCTAATCTGATTATACCCTATGGTACTTTACTCCTTAATAAGAACTTATTTTCACCTGATTTGTATGTTTATTTCATTTATTCATGTAATCAATCAAAAACAAATCTAAGCTTTTTGTAATTATATTAATTAGAAGTATGTATTATAGGATTATTAAGAGCATAGCCCCATGATCACAGTGGAAAAAACCTCAGAAGCCATTTGGTTCAACTATAATGAGTTCCAAGGAGATTTAGTGACTTCCTTTGATGACAGTGGTTGTTGGTTGTTTCTGTTCTGCTTTTCACTCTGTATGACATCATCCAAGATGTCTACATCTTTGTATTTTCCATTTGTCTATTAATTATGACACAATTACAGTGCAGAAGTCTCCTCATTATGAAATTACATAACTACATTCTTATACCACAAATTGTTCAGTTATTCTTTAATCATTGGAAAAATGCATTGTTCCTAATTTTCACAATGTTACAAATAACCTTGTTATTTATATTTTTATACAAATAGTTCCATTTTTCCTATTTATAATATTCTATTGATACAGTCCAATAATGAGAACACAAGGTTAAAGAGCATTGCTATTTATTTTCCAAAATTTCATCATTTCACAGTTCTACCATCAACGTTATATTTTCCCCCCATAGACCTGTCTCATTGATTTTTTTTTTCATTTTCAACTATCTTCATCTATTTAATGGCTATACAGCAGTGGTCCTCAAACTTTTTAAACAGGGGGCCAGTTCACTGTCCCTCAGACTACTGGAGGACCAAACTATAGTAAAAACAAAAACTCACACTCTGTTTCCGCCCCTCAGCCCATTTGCCATAACTGGGCAGGGCCCCATAAACGTCCTCAGTGGGCTGCATGTGGCCCAAGGGCTAGAGTTTGAAAAACCCTGCTATAAAGTATCATCATCTCTGAGTGTTTTTAATTTATATTTCTCTGAAAGTGAATGTTTAAATATGATATAACTAAATTTACATAGGGAGTTAAATAGTAGTATCATTATATGAACCCAAGTTTTCTGACCCATAATCTAGTCCTGTCATTAATACTCCATGCTATCACATCAGTAATAATTCCAGTTTACAACCCTAATCTTCCTCTTTAGTTTCCCATCAGTATCCTTACACTGCTTAGTGGACACTTTAAACTCCTTAATATGAAATCTTACCCATGCCGAGATTTACTTGTTTAGCACCATTTTATGCTCTGGAACTACCCTTTTCCCCAAAGTAGAATTTCCCTCTGGTGATCATCTCTAACTTATGTATATATATGTGTATCTTCTTTCTACATAGCTACTTGCACATCATCTCCCCCATTAAAGTGTAAGTTCATGAGAGCAGTGACCATATTTTTTTTTGCATTCCCAGTATCATACCATTGCCTGGCATATAATAGATGTTTAACAATAAATGCTTTTGCCTGTCTGACTGAAAGCAAAATGAAGCGGCTATTGTTTTTTATACCATGAGCAAAAAGTGCAAGTCATATAATTGACTGAAAGAACACAATTCTAATTTTTAAACTCTCAATTAGAAAGTAGATTTCATGTTAACAATTTTCTTGGAGTACTTTCTGAAAGTATCTCTTCTGTATAGCATCATTTGCATCAACACATATTCATTGAGGACCAATTATATTCAAAGGATCATATAAGAAAAAAAAAACATGAATCTTGCCCTCAGAAAGAAGCTTACTGTCTAGTTGGGAAGAGAGGGTACATACCAAAAATACTAATAATATAATATAGCATATAAATACCTAAAAATAGTACAAATTCTACAGAAGTTCAGAGGAAGGAGGCATTTCTGTGGCTTAAATTAGCTAGGAAAGAACTTGGTACAGTAGAAAAAACCCTGGATGCAGAATAAGAAGAATTTTATTTAAAATCTACTATTGATATTTATTATCTGAGCAACATGTAACTTTAAGAGCCTCAGTTTCCTCATCTGTAAGATTGTGACCTACTCTGCCATTTTGTCAGAACTCTGCCCCGATCTGTAAGATAATGAAGTTGAACTATCTGGCTTCTAAGATCCCTTCCAAGATTGGATCTATTTTATAGAATATGAAGATATGGAACTTAAACTCAGTCTTTAAGAGTTAACAGAGATCAGGAAAGAGAACATTTCAGGCAGAGGAAAAATTAAAATCAAAGGTGAAGGGGGACAGAAATAGGTACTTTACCCCAGTTGCCTCAGGAAAAAAAATAAATGTGGCATATTAGACTAAAAATAAATCTTTGTGAGATATCTATACTAGAAAGTTATTTGAGTATTAGGAAAAATGGAATTTAGTGCTCATTCAAATATAGTTCTTTCAACTGTCATAAATATGACATAGGATATTATATATATATATATATATATATATATATATATATATATATATTCATGAAAATAAATCAGTAATTATCCAGAGTGATAAAAAAAAACTTTTCCTGTGAAGTAAAACTCTCCTTACTCTCCCCCTCCCCAGTAAAACAAGCATCTAAAACTTTTTGAAAAACCTAGTCAAATTTTTAAAACCAAAGAGATGGAATGAAATCAAGTCTAAAGTTCATCTCTTTTCTTTTTGATTTATTTGATATTCCCTTCACAGAGACAGCAATTGAGACAAGTATTTTTTATGTCAACTCACTAAGGACTGACTGCAGTCATCTGAAAGAAGCAATAATTGATTTCAATAATTAATTCCTGCTTGCCAGAGTAATGTTGCTGTTTATGCACTCATCCTTAGGCCCCAGTTAAAAGGAACTTAGAGTTAGGAGTGCATAAACAGTTACATTACTTCGGGGAGCTAAAGTCCCCTAACATACTGTAGATTTGGGAAGAGTTTTTAGGCCTGAGGCTATCTAAAGTTAATTCCTCTATAGTCCCCTGTTACCTCATGTTGACCACAATTCTCTAATCAATTCAGAGCAGTAGAAAGTCTTGTGAAGTATTTGAAAATAATTTAGATAGTTGGAGAATTTGACTCAATAAAAGAGCTTTCATCACTCCAGACCAGGGGGTCTTACCATTTTTTTGTGCTGTGAATCCTTTGGCAGTCTAGAAAAACCTATGGACCCTTCTCAAAACAATGTTTTCAAATGAAGAAAATAAAACACATACGATTAAAAAGGAAAACAATTATACCAAAAGAGTTATGATTTAAAAATTATTCAGAGAGCTTGAGTAAAGAGCCTCTGCTCTAGAGTCAAAATATTTGAGTTTTTTAAAAATAATCTCTTTTATATGAAGATAGAGGATCTTCTACTGTTCAGATCTCAAAACAAATTTCAGGGAGCCTGTTCCTGGTACACATATAATAATTAAGGAAGAAATATGATCCATGCAACATTTGATGGTCTGTATCTAGTGCTGATTCTAAATCTATGGTCCTAGACAATTATCAACTGAAGGTTAGAAAGTTGCTTATTACTATCATTACATTCCAAATTGTGAACTTGTGTTTTAAAAACCTATTTTGAGGAATATTAAATCTCCCTCCAAAAAAAAGTCAAATATGTGTGATGGATGGAACAATAGAAATCTAAGTACAAAGATCCTTTTTATTGATATGCAAGTGAAGTAAGCACAAGAACTAAAAAATGCCAATTGTAATATCTAAGCCACATTCCATCATTTATTATGTGTATTTATCAACAAACCCAGTGACTTTTTTTTCTATATTCTGACCAAGGCGACAGAATTATGTAATGTATTTCAGAAGTCATCTAATTCAATCTTTACTGAAAACATGAATATTGTCTATAACACTCCCAGTGTTATATCTTAAATATCTTAAATATCTCCAGTGACAAAAAAACCCACCATTTCCAGAAGCAGCTGATTCATTTTTAGCCAGCTTTAAGTTAGCCCTTTATGCCGTCAAAATCCCCCTCCCAGTGATTTTTCCCTCTTGCTGTTAATTTTATTTCAGAGAGAAAAAATTAACTGTTTGTTTTCTCAATGGCAACTCATTCCTTCCTTTCTCTCTTAGTCAATTCCAGTCTCAATTTGATGTGCTTTAACAGAATTTTATGGGATGTACATAATAATTGATGAGCAGAATAGATTGCCTATCCAACTATGATTGTGACAATTAAGATAACACATTTTCATCCACTTGGATCTTCCTCTGTGAATCCTTAGGCCAAATTATTTTAAGTTATTTTTAAATTTTTTTTATTTTCCCCATTTACACATTAAAGCAATTTTTAACATTTTGTAAAACTTTGAATTGCAAATTCTCTCCCTTCTTCCCTCCTTACCCTGTCATCCATTGAGAAAGCAAGCAATTTGATATAAACTGTGATGTATAGTCTTGCAAAAATGTCTATATTAGTCATGTTGTAAAAGAAAACATAGACCAAAAAATCCTCAAGAAAAATAAAGAAAAAAAATTGTATGTTTCAATCTGTATTCAGACATCATTAGTTCCTTCTCTGGAGATGGATAGCACTTTTCATCATAAGTCCTTCAGAGTTGTTTTGGATCATTGTATTTCTGAACATAGCTAAGTCATTCACAGCTGATCATCTTACAATATTGCTGTTACTTTGGACACAGTACATTTCACTTTGCATGAGATTGTGGAAGTATTTCCAGATTTTTCTGAGAACATCCTGCTCTTCTTCATTTATTGTAGCACAATAATATTCAATCATAACCAAACACAATTTGTTGAGCCATTCCTCAATTGATAGGATTCCCTCATTGGTGGGATTTGCCACCATAAAAGACCTAATATTTTTGTAGATATAGTTTCTTTTTCCTTTTTGGAATATAATCTTTGAAGTACTATTGATGCATCAAAGGATATGCAATTTTATAGCACTTTAGGCATAGGTCCAAATTGCTCTAAAGAATGGTAGAATCAGATTACAACTCCAACAATGCCTTAATACCTCATTTTTCCAGTCCTCTCACAATTTGTGATTTGTCATTTTTTTTCTGTCCTAATCTAATCTAATAAGTATTATGTAGCAATCCAAAATTGTTTTAATTTGCATTTATCCAATCAATAATGGGTTAGAGCATTTTTTAATATGGCTATGAATAGTTTTGATTACTTCATCTGAAAATTTCATTTCTTTTGATTACTTATAATTAGAATGTTTTTTTTTTTATTTTTATAAAATTGATTTTGTTCTCTGTATGTTTGAGAAAAGAAACCTTTATGAGAGAAATAGTTCAATTTTTGTTGTCTATCTATTATTGCTAATTTTATTTCCCTCCATCATATGTCCCCTTCCTATTTATTCTAATCTCTTATCTTTCACCCTGTCCCTTCTCAAAAGCTTCTGACTACCTCTTCTCCTAATTTGTTCTTTATTCTACCTCACTCCACTTTTCTTATTTCTTTCTCCTCCTATTTTCTTGTAGAATAAGATGAATTTCTATACTCAATTGATTGTGTGTCTTATTCCCTTTTTTAAGCAATTCCAATAAGAGTAAGGCTCACTCACTCCTCCTTACATCCCACTTTTCTCCTTCACTGTAAAAGCTTTTTTCTTAACTCTTTTATGTGAGATAATTTATCCCTCCCTACCTCTCCTTTTGTCTTTTCCCCCCTCTAACACCCTTTAATTTTATTTTTAAATATAATACTTTTATATACAATTTACATTGATGCCTTCTGTATATACTCCTATTTGCCCTAATAATGACAAAATTCTTATAAGTTACAAGTATCATCTTCTTATGTAGGAAAGTTTAGCTTTAGTAAATCCCTTATGATTTCCTTGTCCTGTTTACATTTTTAATACTTCTCTTAAGTCTCATATTTGAAAGTCAATTTTTCTATTTAGCTCTGATCTTTTCATCAAGAATGCTTGAAGCTCCTCTATTTCTTTAAATATCCATTTTTTCACTGAGGGATTATACTCAGTTTTGATATATAAGTGATTTTTGGTTGTAATCCTTGTTCCTTTGCCCTCCAGAATATTACATTTCATGTCCCGTAATTCTTAAAGTAGAAGCTGCTAAATCTTGTGTTATATTGACCATGGCTCCAAGATATTTGAATTATTTCTTATTTTTAATGCATTCAATATTTTGAAGCCTTGAAATGTGGTTGTAGCATTTCTGGGGCTGAACAGTTGTTTCTTTCAATTTTCACTTTACTCTTTGGTTTTAAAATTTTAGGACAGGTTTCCTTGATAATTTCTTGAAAGATGATGTCTAGGAATCTTTAGAGCAATTTGAAATCATTTTTATCATGGCTTTCAAGTAATCCAATAATTTTAAAATTATCTTTCCTAGATCTATTTTCTAATTCAGTTACTTTTCCTATGAGATATTTTACATTGCATTCTATTTTTTCATTTTTTTTTAATTTTGTTTATTTCTTGATTTTTCATAAAATTTGTTCACTTCCATGTGCTCACTTTTAATTTTTGAGGAATTATTTTCTTCAATGAGCTTTTGTATCTCCTTCCATTTTGCCAATTCTACTTTTTAAAGGGTTTTTTTTTTCCTTTAGATAATTTTTGTGCCTCTTTTCCCATTTAACTAATTCTGTTTTTAAGGCATTCTTCTCACTGGCTTTTTTTTGCATTTCTTTTATCATTTGGCCTCACCTGTTCTCTAAGACTTTATTTTCTTTAGTATTTTTGTGCCTTCTCTTACCCAGCTGTTAACTCATTTTTTCATGATTTTCTTCCATCACTCATTTCTCTTCACAAATTTTCCTCTACCTCTTTACATTTTCAAATTTCTTTTTGAGTTCTTCATAAGACCAATTAATATTTTTTCTTAGAGGTTTTGGATGTAGGAGCTTTGACTTTGTTATCTTCTGAATGTGTGTTTTGATTTTCATTGTCAAAATAGAAACTTCTTATGGTCAAAATATTTTTCTGTTTGGTCATTTTCCTAGCCTATATCCTGACTTTTTAATTTTTGTTAAAGTGGGGCTCTCCTTCCATGGTGGAGGGAATACAATATTAAGCTTCAGGGGATTTACACAGCTAATTTTAGAGATACTTCTAGGAACCTAGATCTAGGGAGAGGTATATTGACTACTCTCCTGGCCTGTATGCTCTGATTTATGAGTAATAGGAGTTCCCACTCCACTGTGGTACATTCTGGTGTACCAATGTTCGTTCCTCTTTGCCCTGAGATGCTTCCCAGGACTTCTATTGAATTCCAAATGGACAAAACAAGAGAGTCCTTTCTCAGTACTAGCAAAGAGACCCTTGCAATCTTTTTTTGATTTTTTGATCTTTTTGATCCTCATATCATCTGTGGAATGAGAATTCCAGAAACAGTTGCTGCAGCCTTTAATTTATTAGTATCTAGGGCCTGGTTTGCTGAGGCAGGGTCTATGAGGGCATGACCTGCACTGGACTATACACAACTCTTATACAAGTGAGACAGACCTTTCCTGATGACCTTCTAAGTTGTATTTTGTTAGAAAATGATTTCATCCCATCTTTTTGTGAGTTCTGATACTCTAGGAATTGTTTTATGGCATTATTTAAAGGAATTAGAAGGGATTTGGGGAGGATTAAAGTAAGTCACTCCCTTTTCTCTATCATATTGGGTGTGTCCTCCTTTTTAATTATTTTGGATCTCATTTACAGGACTGAAATATTCTGGGATTTAATTCAGTGAAAAAAGTATTTGTAAATAAGAATATTTGGAGGATTTCACAATATATTAAAAATGCCTTTTAGATTTATACTCTGTGATGGATATCCTCCATGACAATTTCAATGAACAAATATCTTATATTTTATATCTTACTAGATAGTAATAATGTGATTGTTGTTGAACAGTTATTTATGTTGCTATATCTTTTGAAGAATTATAAAATTATAATTGAAAATTATCCAATGATCAAAGATAACATACTATTAAAAGAAGTTTTATTTAGAATATCAACAGGGAGATTTATGACTTGAAAAAATATGGGCCAATCATGCAGCAAGAGCCAGGAGTAACCAACAGATTGCCAAAGATTTCGATTGTTATCTAAAAAATAGCAAATGACCCAGAAGAAAGTCCTTGGTAGGTTAAGTTGACCCTTTAACACAAATTTGCAAGAGACATATTTAAAGCTTCACAGGAAGGGTGGGAATGGAAAGAGAGCATTTGCATCAATGACAAAAGTATCTGTAAGTAAAATCATAAATATATCCAAATATTGAAGTCTTTCTGGGACCCAAAAGATTATTTAGTATTTCTTCCCCATGGCAATCTTCAAATATTTAAATGTTTGGTCAAGTTGCCTATAAGCCTTGCTTTCCTTTGCCCAGTCTAAATATAATGTAAAGGATTTTCTTTTGAAAAAAGATTCAAACTAATTTAGCTGACCTTAGAGAACAAAACTAGATCAAATGTATGATAGTTGCAAAAAAACAAAAACAAATTTATATTTGATACAAGAAATAACTTAATATTTGAAACTATCTAAAAATTAAATAGGCTATCTCAGAACTCCTCTTCACTAAAGTCTTTCAGTAAATATTAGATAACCACTTATTGGGCATGTTGCAGAGATTTTTATTCAAATATAGGTTGGGTCAGATAATGTCTTAGTTTTCCTCAGATTGTGAAATTCTGTTATTGTGTGATTCTGTAGCCTCACAACCTATCCTCCTGTTTGTCTTCCTTATACCAATTCCAATTTGTCAATATCTTCCATTTTGTGGGATTAAGAAATGAGCACCATATTTTTGATATAATCTGACTAAGGAAGGGTACAGTCTATCACCTTCAGAGAATGGAAGTCAAATTGTAGAAATCAAGGGTAGGAGTGAACAGTGGGTGTGGAAACAATCACAGAAGAATTTAAAGTTAAAAGCAAACTAAATTGAAAAGGTTGCCCAGGAAAGCAAATGAATTTTGATTCCATCTTTTTTGAATGGATTCTAAAATCCAAATTTCTTTCAACTCTAGTCAAAGAAGTAACTCTATGGCCCTTTTAGAAAATTTAATTGGTTTGTGCTATCGCAGAAGCCTAATATAAATGGAAACCAAAGTGACTCCATATGACAACATTTTATTACTTACTCTATGATGTTTCCAGACCAGTTAGACATAAGAAAATCTCAGATATTCTATATTTCTTAACATGACCATATAAAGACAAAATTCAGCCCAGACACGAGTGTTTTAAAGTTCATGTTGTTTATTAGTTAGTGTTGGATACTCAAGATCCTTAAAAAGCTATCATTTCCAAACCCCCTCAACATTTTAAGACCATTGCTGAGTTCATGCTCCCCATTTTTATCAAACTACAGGCATTTTATTGATCTGGGAATTTATGGCTTTAAGTTGATTGTGATATCAATGCTTTATTGTGAATGTTACCCTTATAAAGGACCATAAAACATAAATAGAAAACAGACCCTTATTACGCACATAGACTCAGCCTTGGTAGTGTACAGGTACAAGAATTGACCCCCATGTGACTACCTGGTCCCAGGGCACTAAGGCTCCTGATGTAAAGAACAGATTAAAAGCAAAACTAGACCAGATGTGTTTCCTATTAGATGGATTATGTTAGACCAAACCTAAAATTAGGAAAACACACTGCTTCTGATTTACTATCTTTCCATGATCTGTAGCTGCACTGGGAACTGCGGCTAGTGGCTACAGAGCCAGATTGCAATTTACTAATGGGAGTAGGGGAGTTGGAAGGCCTCAACCCCTGACTGCTCTAAAAATGCTGAACGAGGGCCCCAGCCTGGTGATGAAAGCTGCTCTCTGATGATGGAAGCACAGTAAAAACAACATTAAAATCTATTTCAAATACAGCTGATGGAAAAAGTTGAAGAGGAAAATGGTGGGCCTCTCTACCCCCTGCCCACAATCTTTTCAGGAAGAACTGTACCAGATTAGCTTAGTCCGGGGGATTTTCCTTTAGAAACATAACCCTGCTTTGTCTTGGAGGGTTGAGGGGGAGGGGAGGCTGAATTATAGAGAACTTTTCAAGCCAAATCCAAAGAATTTAATCCCTGCCTATTACTTTCTCATGAGTCAGGGAGCCAAGAGGGCCTTGGAACATACCGATCCTTTAAAAGATGTTTCCGATCAGTAGGTAAAAGGCGGAAATGTGACTCATGAGGATAATGTACAGGATTGGGTTAATTCAAACTTGCTTCCTTTTTCTGCACATATGCCTGCCTTTAACTAAACTGTTATATGCTGGAATCATAAAATGTTCAGAATTGGAAGGGACCTCAGAGACCACCTAGTCCAACATATCCCTGAAAAGGAAACCCTTCTATAACATCCAATGAGCATTTGTTTGATTAATGATTTTCACAGTTCATGGGGGACCTTGACATGGGGGGGGGGAGTGTTGATCTATTATTTCTTTTTTTTAATAAATTTTTATTTACAAGATATACACATGGGTAATTTTTCAGCATTGACAATTGCAAAACTTTTTGTTCCAACTTTTCCCCTCCTTCCAGCCACCTCCTTCCCCAGATGGCAGGTTGACTAATACATGTTAAAAATGTTAAAGTATAAGTTAAATACAATATATGTGTACATGTCCATATAGTTATTTTGCTGTACAAAAAGAATCAGACTTTGAAATAGTGTACAATTAGCCTGTGAAGGAAATTAAAAATTCAGGCAGACAAAATTAGAGGGATTGGGAATTCTATGTAGTGGTTCATAGTCATGTCCCAGAGTTCTTTTACTGGGTGTAGCTGGTTCAGTTCATTTCTGCTCTATTGGAGCTGATTTGTTTCATCTCATTGTTGAAGAGGGCAAGGTCTATCAGAATTGATCATCATATAGTATCGTTGTTGAAGTATATAACAATCTGGTTCTGCTCATTTCACTCAGCATCAGTTCTTGTAAGTCTCTCCAGGCCTTTCTGAAATCCTCCTGCTGGTCATTTCTTACAGAACAACAATATTCCATAACATTCATATACCACAATTTATTCAGCCATTCTCCAATTGATGGGCATCCACTCAGTTTCCAGTTTCTGGCCACCACAAAGAGGGCTGCCACAAACATTCTTGCACATACAGATCCCTTTCCCCATCTTTAAAATCTCTTTGGGATACAAACCCAGTAGAAACACTGCTGGGTCAAAGGGTATGCACAGTTTGATAACTTTTTGAACATAGTTCCAAATCATTCTCCAGAATGGCTGGATGTATTCACAATTCCACCAACAATGTATCAGTGTCCCAATTTTCCCACATCCTCTCCAACATTCCACATTATCTTTCCTTGTCATTCTAGCCAATTTGACAGGTGTGTAGTGGTATCTCAGTTGTCTTAATTTGCATTTCTCTGATTAATAAAGACTTGGAGCATCTTTTCTTATGGCTAGAAATAGTTTCAATTTCTTCATCTGAAAATTGTCTATATCTTTTGATCAATTGGAGAATGGCTTGATTTCTTATAGAGTCAATTCTCTATATATTTTGGAAATATATTTATAATATATAATATAATTATATAATTATCAGAATCTTTGACTGTAAAAATCTTTTCCCAGGTTATTGCTTCCCTTCCAACCTTGTCTGCATTAGTTTTGTTTGTAAAAAACTTTTCAATTTGATATAAGCAAAATTTTTTATTTTGTGATCAGTAATGATCTCTAGTTCCTCTTTGGTCATAAATTCCTTCCTCTTCCACAGGTCTGACAGGTACACTATCCTATGTTCTTCTAATTTATTTATAATATCATTCTTTATGCCTAGATCATGAACCCATTTTGGCCTTATCTTGATGTACATTGTTAAGTGTGAGTCAATGCCTAGTTTCTGCCATACTAATTTCCAATTTTCCCTGCAATTTTTGTCAAACATTGAGTTTTTATCCCAAAAGCTTGTCAAATACTAGATTATTAAAGCTATTGACTATTTTGTCCTTTGAACCTAGCCACTGATCAACTAGTCTACTTCTTAGCCAATGCCAAATGGTTTTGGTAACTGCTAATTTTATGATCTATTATTTCTTAAGGCTTCCCACTACCCTAACTATTATGCTAAGCATGACTATTCCCTTCCATTGATCCTTATTTGATATTAAGTCTTTAACTATCTTAGCCATATTTCCTTGAACAATCTCTATCTTACATGCATATGTAGCTCGGGCATGGTGAGGATCTCCTCTCTTGCTCTCTGGGCTGACTAGCTCTCCCAATCTATATTCCATTGACAAGTCTGACATCCTCAAAGGAGGATAAACCATGTAGCCACATCAAAACCTCTGGTGTTCCTAAGGAGGCTGAGCAGTAATATACTCCTATTACTTACCACTATAGCTCCTAGGCCTCCCTTGGTGGGCTTCTCATTTAAATAAAATCATTCACCATGACACCATTGACTATTAAAGTAGATAGATGGTACAGTAGACTTGAACTTAGAGTTAGGGACAACTGAGTTCAAATCTGGTCTCAAATGTTTGCTAGTTGTGAGACTCTGGACAAGTCACTTGACTGCTGCCTTGTTCAGTTTCCTCAACTGTAAATGAGCTTTATAATAGCAACACTTATGTCACAGGTTTCTTATGAGAATCAATTAAGGTGATGTTTGCAAAACACTTCACAATGCACCTGGTACTTAATGGATGCTTAATAAATCCTCCTTATCCCTCACCATGAAAGAGAAAATATTTCATAGCAATGTAATAGCAAGCATAATCATGCTATTTTTTCAACAGAAAGTAAGAGTAGGAATAATAAAAAAAAATGATCAGTCCATTCATAAGTCCAAATTTTATTTCTCCACATAAATACCCATTGTCTATGGGGACAAGTAAGCATATACTTTTAGAAATCTAATGGGGGGGGGGGGGCAGCTAGATGGTGCAGTGGATAGAGCACCAGCCCTGAAGTCAGGAGGACCCGAGTTTGAATGTGATCTCAGACACTTAACACGTCCTAGCTGTGTGACCCTGGGCAAGTCACTTAACCCCAGCCTCAGGGAAAAAAAAAAAAAAAAAAAAAGAAAGAAATCTAGTGGGGAGGCACATGAGTAAGGAAATTTATTCATATGCCCAAGGCAACTCACACCTCTAGATCTTAGGGCTTGATGCTCTGGGTTTCTTCAGATAATATCTTGCAATACATATAATGCTAGCAAAGCTGCTTTTCTATTATCTCTTTTTGGTGTTCACAGCTCTTCTGTTGGTCAGAGCTGCTCCTCTGATACTCTTGGGTCACTGAGGCAGTGACAAATCATTCTGAGAAAAATTTTTCAGCAATGAGCCACAGCATTTTTACTCCCCAGGAGTTCTCCGAAATCCTGAAAAAGGTTTTGCCTCCCAAGATATGATAACAACAGGGATTTTCAAGCTTCCCTACTTAGCTCTTCAAATAAGAGGAAATTCTCTTTTGCCTAGATAGCTCTTCAGTAAAGATAGACCTCTGCTCATAAAAAAGAGGTAATTAAAATTATGTGTTTCTTTTTTTTTTCTTTTCAAACCTGAGAGGGTAGATAGGGTGAGTCACTTTGAGAGGTTTTTCCTTTCTTTAGCTATAGATCATATTGGGAGAAATAAGCCCACACAGCTCACCCCTAAACAGTTAGATTTTGCTTTCTTCCAGTGAGCTTTCAGGAGTTTCAGAGGTTACCAGCTTGAGTAAGGTCTCAAGTGACTTAATCCCTTTCATCTTGCTATATTCTATATTTAATATGTATTTTTTCTCATCATGTATATTTTCTCATTTTATAGTTTTTCAAGGATGTCAGTGCTTACTTTTCTCATTCTCTTCTTTTCATTTAAATTAATTTATTTTTAATACATATTGCTTTATGAATCATATTGGGAGAGAAAAATCAGAGTAAGAGAGAAAAAACAAGGGAGAGGAAAAAAAAACAGGAAAAAGAAGGGAACCTAGCATGTGTTGATATACATTCAGTCGCCTTAGTTCTTTTTCTGGAGGCAGATGGCATTTTGTGTCCAAAGTCTTTTGGGATTTCTTTGGATCACTGAACCACTGAGAAGAACCAAGTCTTTCATAGTTACCCAATATACATTCTTGCTGTTATTATGTACAATGTATTCCTTGTTCTGCTTGTTTCACTCAGCATCTGCTCTTGTAAATTCTTCCCAGATATTTCTAAAATCAGCTTGTTCATCACAATAATTTTCAATTATCTTCATATACCATGCCTCATTCAGCCATTCCCCAAGTAATGAGCATCTACTCATTTTCCAGTTCTTTGCTATCACAAAAAGAACTGCTACAACCATTTTTGCACATATGGGCTCTTTTCTCTCCTTTATGATTTCCTTGGGATACAGACCCAGTAATGGCACTGCTAGATCAAAGGGTATCCCAGTTTGATAGTCCTTTGGGCATAGATCCAAATTGCTCTCCAGATTGCTTAGATCATTTCACAACTTCACCAACAATGCATTTGTGTCCCACTTTTCCTATATTACCTCCAGCATTTATCATTATCTTTTCCTGTCATCTTAGCCAGTATGAGAGGTGTGAATGGGTATATCAGAATGTAATTTGCATTATTCTAATCAATAGTGATTTAGAATATTTTTTCACATGTCTAAAGATGTCTTTAATTTCATCATCTAAAAATTGTCTGTTCATACCCTTTGACCATTTATCAATTGGAAAATGATAACACAATTCTCTATATATTTTGGGTATGAGAACTTTATCAGAAATATTGGCTGCAAAGAGTTTTTCCCAGATTTATACTTTCCTTTTAATCTTGTTTCCATTCATTTTGTTTGCACAAAACTTTTTAATGTAATCAAAATTGTCCAGTTTGGCTTTCATAATGTTCTCTAGTTCTTCTTTAATCACAAATTCCTCCCTTCTCCAAAGTTCTGGTAGGTAAATCATGCCTTGCACTCTTAATTTGTTTGGGTTATCACTTTATGCCTGAATCATATATCCATTTTGACCTTATTTTAGTATGGAATGTGCATAGACTTACATGCGGAATTTATTTTCCAGTTTTCTCAGCAATTCTTGTCAAATAATGAGTTTTTATTTTTGAAGGTGGAGTTTGGGAGTTTGTCAAATACTAAATTACTATAGGCCTTGATTATTGTGTTGTGTGTATCTAATCTATTCTACTGATCCCCCATTCTATTCTTAGCCTGTACCAAATAGTTTTGGTGCCTGCTGTTTTATAATACAGTTTTATGTTTGGTATGACTAAGCCACCATCTTATGTATTTTTAAAGATAAATTCCCTTGATATTTATGAGCTTTTGTTCTTCTCTATGAATTTTGTTATTATTTTTCTAGTTCTATAAAATAATTTGATTTGCATGACACTGAACAAGTAGAACAATTAAGGCAGAATTTCATTTGTTTATATTAGCTCAGCCTACCAATGAACAATTGATATTTTTCCAATTGTTTAGATCTGACTTTATTTGTGTAAGAAGTGTTTTGTAATTGTGTTCATATAGTTCTTGGGTTTGTCTTGGCAGGTTGATGCTCTAATATTTTATTTTGTCTATAATTATTCTAAATGAAATTTCTCTTTGTAATTTTTGCTAATGGACTTTGTTGGTAATATAGAAAAAGGCTGATGGGTTTATTTTATATACTGCAACTTTGCTAAAAGAAACAAAAATTGTTTCTAGTACATTTTTGAATGAATTTCTAGGATTCTTTAATTATATCTTTATATCATTTGCAAAGAGTTTTCCTCATTGCCTATTCTAATTCCTTTAATTTATTTTTTCTTTCTTATTGCTAAAGCCAACATTTCTATTTTGGCAATAATGGGCATCCTTGTTTCATCCCCTGATCTTACTGGGAATGTCTCCAGCTTCTATCCATTACAAATAATGCTTATTGTTGGTTTTAGGTTGATACTGCTTTTTATTTTCAAAATATATACATAGGGAGCAGCTAGGTGGAGCAGTGGATAGAGCACCAGCCTTGAATTCAGGAGGACCAGAGTTCAAATCTGGTCTCAGGCACTTAACACTTCCTAGCTGTGTGACCCTGGGCAAGTCACTTAACCCCAGCCTAAGAAAAAAACAAAAACAAAAAAACAAAAAACTCAAAATATGTACATGGATAATTGTTATCCATAATCTATTATCAATAATTTTTTCACCTTATACAACTTTGTGTTCTAATTTTTTCCATCCTTTCCTTCTTACCTCCTCCCCTGGATGGCAAGTGATCCAATATGTTAAACATGTGCAATTCTTCTAAACATATTCCCACAAATATCATTCTGTACAAGAAAAATCAAATCAAAAAGGGAAAAATGAGAAAGAAAACAAAATACAAGCAAACAACAACAAAAAAAGTGAAAATACTATGTTGTGGTCCACATTCAATTCTCACTGTCCTCCCTCTGGGTGCAGATGGCTTTCTTCATCACCAGACCACTGGAACTGTCCTGAATCATCTCATTGTTGATGAATGCCATGATTATCAGAATCTATCATCATATAATCATTTTATTTCATATGAACAATGTTTTGCAATATTTATTATTAAAAACTTTGTAATATTTAATAAATATAAATTTTAAAATAATGAAAATATGGAGATTTTCAAAAAACATAAAAGTCTAAACTACCAACATTTTTATTATACATCAATGAATTTATAATCTCATTGATATAAGTAGTCACTTCATCCAACAAGAATTCATTAACTAATTACTCATACAATATATACATATATGCACATATATATATATCATATAAAAATATAAAAGTGTAGGTATATCTTCTTCTTTTTCCCCTTCTCCTGCAATTAGCGTTAAGTGACTTGCCCAGGGTCATACAGCTAGGAAGTGTTAATTGTCAGAGATAAAATTTGAACTCATGTCCTCCTGACTTCAGGCTGGTGCTCTATCCATCCTGCTACCTAGCTGCCCCACAAAGCAAGGTATTTTAAGAGATAAAGGTATAGGGACATGAGGAATAATGTATACAAAGATTTAGAGACAGATTTATTTGACAGTACAGATCAAACTCACCCATCATCATATAATCTTGCTGTTGCCGTGTATAATGATCTCCTGGTTCTGCTCACTTCAGTTAGCATCAGTTCTTATAGGTCTCTCCAAGCATCTCTGAAATCATCCTGCTGATCATTTCTTATAGAACAATAATGTACCATAACATTCAAATACTATAACTTATTCAGTAATTCTCCAAATGATGGGCATTCACTCATTTTCCAATTTCCTGCCACTACAAAAAGGGCTGCCACAAACACTTTTGCATATTTTGGGTCTCTTTCCTTCTTTTAAGAACTCTTTGCGATATAAGCCCACTAGAAATTGCTGGACCATATGGTCTGCACAGATTGTTAGCCTTTTGGACATACTTCCAAATTGCTCTCCAGAATGGTTTGAGTCAAGTTCACAACTCCACCAACAATGTATCAGTGTCCCAGTTTTTACACATCCCTCCATCATTCCTCATTATCTTTTCCCATCCTCTTAGCCTTGAAAGGGGTGTAGTGATACCTCACAGTTGTCTTAGTTTCCATTTGTCTGATCAATAGTGATCTACAGCATCTTTTCATATGACTAGAAATGGTTTTAATTTCTTCATCTGAAAATTGTTTGTTCATATCCTTTCACCATTTATCAGTTGGAGCATGGCCTAAATTCTTATAAATTTGAGTCAATTCTCTAGTAGGAAAGCTCTTTTTATCCCTATGCTCTCTAATGTTTTTAACAGGAATGGGTGTTGCATTTTGTCTAAAAGTTTTTCTCCATCTACTGGAGATTCTCATTTGATTTCTGTTGATTTTCGTATTGATATAATTGATTATGGTAATAGTTTTTTTTAAATATTGAACTAGCCCTGCATTCCTGGTATAAATCCCAGTTGGTTATAGTGTATTATCCTGATGATAACTTGCTGTAATCTCTTTGCTAAATTTTTTTAGTAATTTTTGCATCAATATTCATTAGGGAGCTTGGTATGTAATTTTCTCTATCTTTTTTGTCTCTTCCTGGTATAGGTATCAATGCCATATTTATGTCATAGAAGGAATTTGGAAGGACTCCTTCTTTATTTATTTTATCAAATAGAGTGAATATCATTGGAATTAATTGTTCTTTAAATATTAGGCAGAATTCACTTGTGAACCCATGTAGCCCTGGAGATTTTTTCTTAGGGAATTCATTAATGGCTTATTCAATTTCTTTTTCTAAAATGGGACTATTAAAATAATTTATTTCATTTTCTGTTAATCTTGGCATATGTTTTTGCAAATATTCATCCATTTTGGTTAGATTGTCAGATTTGCTGCCATAGAGTTGGGTCAAGTAGCTCCTAGTTATTGCTTTAATTTCTTTGTCCTTAGTGGCAAGTTTACCCTTTTCATTTTTGATGCTAGTGATTTGGTTTTTTCTTTCATTTTTCTAGTCAAATTAACCAAAATTTATTTATTTTGTTGCTTTTTTCAATAAAACCAACTCTCAGTTTTATTAATTAGAGAATTTTCTTAGATTCAATTGCATTAATCTCTCTTTTGAGTTTCAGAATTTCTAATTTCATATTTATTTAGGGGTTTGTGATTTGTTCTTTTTCTAGCTTTTTTAGTTGCATGCCCAATTCATCTCCTTTTTATTCATGTAGCGATTTGGAAATATAAAATTTACCCTAAGAACTGCTTTGGCTGCATTCCATAGGTTGTTATCTCATTATTATCAGTCTCTTGGATGAAATTATAAATTGTTTCTGTGATTTGTTGTTTAACCAACTCATTTTTTTAGAATTAGATTATTTAATTTCCATTTAGTTTTTAGTCTATCATTTCTTGGCCCTTTATTTAATATAATTTTATTGCATTGTATTCTGAAAAGGAAACATTTACTATGTCAGCCTTTCTGCACTTGATTATGAAGTTTTTGTACCCTAATATATGGGTATATTTTTGTGTAGGTTCCATGTACTGCTAAGAAAAAGGTGTATACATTTCTGTCCCTATTTAATTTTCTCCATAGATCTATCATATTTAGGTTTTCTAGGATTCTATTAATATTCCTAATTTTTTCTTCTTTATTTTGTGATTAGATTTGTCTGATTCTGAGAGGGGAAAGTTAAGATTCCTCACTAGAATAGTTTTGCTATCTTTTGTTCATGTAACTGGCTTAAAATTTTCTCTAAGAATTTGAATGCTCTATCACTTATTGCATATACATTTAATAACATTACTACTTCATTGTTTATGGTATCCTTTATTAAGATGTATTTTCCTTCCTTATTTCTTTTAATGAGATCTATTTTTTACTTTTGCTTTATCTGAGATCAGAATTGCTTTACCTGTTTTTTTTTTTTGTTTGTTTGTTTGTTTTTTACTTCAGCTGAAGCATAATCAATTCTGTTCCAGGCTTTTACCTTTATTTTGCATGTGTCACTCTGTGTCAAATGTGTTTCTGGTAAACAACATATTGTAGGATTTTGTTTTTTAATCCACTCTGCTATTCACTTCCATTTTATGGGAGTGTTCATGCTATTCATATTCACAATTGTGATTACCAGCTCCATATTTTTCTCTATCCTATTTTCTCCCTTGTATATACTTTTGTCCACTCTGTCTTTAGACCTTTTTTGCCCACCCCATCCATTACTTCATCTCCTATCACCCCTTTCCCCTTCTTTTTACTAGTGTTTTTAACCCACTCCACCCACTATCTTTCCTGTTCTTCCTTTTCTTTTTTAAAGGGTTACATAAATTTTTGTACTGAACTAAATTAAGTTATTCCCTCTTAGAACCAAAACTGATGAGACCAAGCTTTAGAAAATGCTCATCCCTCCCTATTATCCCTCAATTGCAATAGGTCTTTTGCACCTCTTCATATAATCTGATTTGTCCTATTATACCTCCCATCTCCTCTTCTTCCAATACAGGTCTTTTTCCAACTCTTTTAATTTTTTTCTTTGATGTCATCATATCAGAGTCTATTTACAATCACACCCATGTGATGCCCTCCTTTCTTTGTCCCAATAAAAGATACAGTTCTCAAGAATTACAGATATCATTTTTCCATTTAGGGATATAAACAGTTTAATCCTTAATATATATTCGCCCCATTTACCTTTCTATGCTTCACTTGAGTTCGGTGTTTATAGATTATATTTTCTGAGGGGCGGAGCCAAGATGGTGAAGAGGACATAAGCATCATTCTAAGTTCCCCTTCTACTCCTTCTACTAATTACCAAATTCAGCCTCAGAAATAGTGCTTGACTGGTAAAATCCACGAATATTGGGAGTACAACAAATTACCAGCCGAAGATAATCTGGAAGATGACCAGAACAGGTTTTTCCTGATTGATGCAAGTAGGCCAGCTCAGGCAGGGAGGCAGAACATGGAGGGTAACTCCAAGGGCGGAGGCAGTCTCCAGGGATAGAGAATTTTCAGGGAGGACTCTACCACAGGTTGGCTGCTCTGCTTTGGTTGCAAACCAGTAGATCAGCAGAGAAGTTGCACAAACGCCAAAAGTAGAGTGTACCCCAAAATGCCAGAGTTTAACAGGACCTGGCCACACCCACCCAGCACTGGAATGTGACTCAGCATGGACCACTGCACAGCTGTGCAGCCACATTCTGCAGTGTGGGTCTTTTGCCCAGGGCAGCCACACTTCTGCCAACAAAATTAGAAGGGAAACAATAAACTGGGAAAATATTTTTTCAATCAAAGGTTCTGATAAAGGCCTCATTTCCAAAATATGTAGAGAATTGACTCTAATTTATAACAAATCAAGCTATTCTCCAATTGATAATGGTCAAAGGATATGAACAGACAATTTTCAGACAAAGAAATTGAAACTATTTCTAGCCATATGAAAAGATGCTCCAAGTCATTATTAATCAGAAAAATGTAAATTAAGACAACTCTGAGATGCCACTACACACCTCTCAGATTGGCTTGAATGACAGGGAAAGATAATGTGCAATGTTGGAGGGGATGTTGAAAAACAGTGACACTGATACATTGTTGGTGGAATTGTGAATACATCCAGCCATTCTGGAGAATGATTTGGAACTATGCCTAAAAAGTTATCAAACTGTGCATACCCTTTGATCCAGCAGTGTTTCTACTGGGTTTGTATCCCAAAGAGATTTTAAAGAAGAGCAAGGGACCTGTATGTGCCAAAATATTTGTGGCAGCCCTATTTGTAGTGTCTAGAAACTGGGAATTGAATGAATGCCCATCAACTGGAGAATGGCTAAATAAATTGTGGTATATGAATATTATGGAATATTATTGTTCTGTAAGAAATGACCAGCAGGATGATTTCAGAAAGGCCTGGAGAGACTTACATGAACTGATGCCGAGTGAAATGAGCAGGACCAGGAGATCATTATATACTTCAACAACAATATTTGTTCAATAATGAAGAGAACCAGCTACACCCAGAAAAAACTCTGGGAAATGACTGTGAACCACTACATAGCATTTCCAATCCCTCTGTTTTTGTTAACTTTCATTTTTGATTTCCTTCTCAGGTTAATTTTACATTATTTCATAGTCCAATTCTTCTTGTGCAACAAAATAACTATATGGATATCTATCTATCTATCTATCTATCTATCTATCTAGATATACTATACACTATAATATATATACTAAATATTTTATATATGTATGTATACATATATATATATATATATGTATGTATATAGTATTTAACATAGACTTTAACATAATTAACATGTATTTGTCTACCTGCCATCTCTATGAGAGGGTGGGGGGAAGGAGGGAAAAAGTTGGAACAGAATGTTTTGCAATTATCAATGCTTTTCTTCAGAGGATTTGTTTTTTGCATTTGGCCAATTGTATTTTTTAAGGAGTTGGGTTTTTTTCAGTCAGTTTTTTCCTTCCTTTTCTAAGCTGTTGACTCTCTCCTGAATACTTCTCATTTCTTATCTCATTTTTTCTTCTACTTATTATTTGTCTTTTGAAGTCTTTTATGAGCATTTCCAAGAAGCCTCTTTGGGCTTGAGGCCAACTTATATCACTCTTTGAGATTTCTTCTGTGAACATTTTGGCCTCATCCGAGTTGGAGTTTTGGTCTTTCCTGTCACCATGGTAGTTTTCCGTGGTCAGGATTCTTTTCTGTTTCTTGCTCATTTTCTTTTCTTTTCTTTTGGTATTTTCTTTTTTTAGGAAAAAAAAAAAAAAACTTTTATGGTTGAGCTCTGCTCTTGGGGTAAAGGGGGCATTGTTCCAAGCTTCCTGTGCAGCTCTGAGCCTTGGCTTTAAGCATAGCAGCCCTTTGTGTTTACAGGGAGGAGCTTTGCTTACCCTTTTCAGAAAACAGCCTGCTTTCCCATAGTTTGCGTTCTGAGCTGGCATTGGATGCTGCCCCATCTATATGCTCCTCTACTGAGCCAGGCCTGAGGGTGAAGAAACAGATTTGCTGTGATTAAGACCCTCTCACCAACTTTCCTGGAGTCTTTCTGATCTGGGCTAAACATCCTTTTCACCCAAATGAGACTGACCTTTCTTGAAGTTTTTCCAGTTTATTTTGTCCTGGAGAGCGGACCATCAGATTCTGTTAAGAGGCTTGGTTTCACGCGGTTTTCAAGAGAAACTGGGAGAACTGGAGTAGCTTCCTGGCTTTGCTCTGCCATCTTTGCTCCAACCCCCTTATTCTCTTCTTCTGCCACTGTGCAGCCAATCTAATGTTGAATTTCTTTAAACTTAGACTGTTCAATGTACAAAGGAACAAGTTTGTCAGTGGAGGCTTAGTAAGAAGAGTGCCAACTAAAGAGAGAAGACACTACTATTATAGACTTAGAGAACCCAAACCTTCACCTCTATACTTTGATGAGACATTACTGAAGATTACTTAGCACTTGAATAGATACTGTAAGTGTTCATATGTTTTAATTTTTAATTACCTTTCCAAACAAATTTAAAATCCCTTAAGGATAGAGACCTATGCTGTCCTAAAGAATCGTATATCTAGCGCTGAAAGGTAGAACTCTTAATTTTGCAGATGAGAAGAATGATACCAAGGAGATTAATCAATTTACCCTGTTAAGTGATTAAAGCTTGTTAATGTAAGAAGTCCAATTCATGTTCTATTCTTTATACCACACTGTCTCTTTTTTGTTTGAAAACAAACCACTATACAAATTATTTTGTATAACACTATCAAGCAAAAAAACATTCAACAATAAAAGTGCTTAATTGATGGATTACTTTGAATTGATTGAAACATACTAATTTTCTTTTTCTATATTTTTCCAGAGTTTTTTCCCTTTTGAGTCTGTTTCTTCTTTCATTACATGTCTAAGATGATGTTTATAACCTATATCAAATTACTTGCTGTTTCAGAGGATAAGGTGAGAGAGGAAGAAAATTTGGTATCCAAAATATTTAAAATGAATGTTAAAATATTTTTACATTTTAAGTGAAGAAAAATAAAATATCATTTAAGAAAAGGAAAATTCTGAGCCAAATGTTGTTTTCTATTTCTTTCTCTATAAAGTGAGAAGATTGGACTACGTCATAGGATTATAAATTAGAACTGAAATGGGCCTTAGAATTTATGTAATACAAGCCCCTTATTTTATAAACAAGGAAGGGGAGATTTAGAGAGATTGAATGGCTTATTAGAGGTCACATAGGAAATAAGAAAGAATCAGGATTTGAACCCAGGTCTTCTGATATTCAAATCATTTTTTATTTGATATTGATTTGATACTCCCCTGGTCTATAAGCTCCCTTCCATCTTGTCTATTCTATAATTTTATCTTCTGATATTCTACTAAACTACTTTCTTATTCTTCCTCTTCTTTTATTTTCTCAAGTCATAGCCATTAATTTTTTTTCTTATTCATAGACTAAAATCAGATTTCTACTTCAAATATCAGCCTCTGAATTGTATAGAGACATAATGGTGGGTCTTTTATCTATAATGAAGATATCTAGAACTTAGGTCCCCAGGCATCTTATTTCCTTTGGGACTTAAGGCTTTCCCATCTTAAATATTGCTCTTCTTTCTCATCTAGCTGACTTCTGGGACACAGATGGAATCACTAGTGGGAAAAATGCCTGTATTGATTGTACTGCTCATGTAAATAATTTCTCCACTTTCTTCAAGTATAAAGCAAAAGCTTTGTTTAATAAAATTAATATATCTAAGATTTAAAAAGCAGTGGACTTGGGGTAGAAACCTTTGTGCAAGATACTTTTCATAAGTATTTGGCATCCAGGATATATAGACAACTGACAAGTGTATATATATATATAACCAAAAGCTATTCCCCAATGAATATGAACAAAGTCAAAATATAAGAGGAAATGGTTCTCAAAACAATTGCAAACTATTAACTACATAAAGGAATGTTCCATATAACCAATAATAAGAGAAAACATAAATGAAAACAACTTTGAAGTTTCACATAAAACTTATTAAATAGATAAAATGACAAAAGATAGGAATAATTAATACTGGAGAGATTTGTGGAAAGATTACCACATTAGTGCATTGTTGGTGAAGTATAACCCTTTTGGAAAACAATTTGGATTAATGTAAATAGATTGATCAAAATGTGTATGTACTCTTTGAGTGAGAGTTTCTATTGATAGATATATACCCCAAAGATGTTATTGACCAAAGAAAGGCTCCATATATATATCAAAATATTTCTAGGCACTTTTTGTGGCAGCAAAGAACTGGAGACAAATAGATGTCCGTTCATTGAACAATAAATTTAAATAAATTAAATAAATTAAAATAAATAATAAATTATGGTACATGAATATAATGGAGTATTACCATGGTGTACAAAATTATCAACACATTTAATACAAGGAAAGATGGAAAGATTTATACCAAGTGATACAAAATGAAATAAAAAGACCCAAGAAAACAGCATACTCAATGGAACAGAACCTGCCTTCATGAAAGTTACATTCTAATGGGGGAAACCACACATATGTACTCAAAATAATATAAACTATGCACATAATAAATAAAAAGCAATTCTTCTCTTCATCCATTTTATTTTGGGGGAGAATTACTTTCTCTTCCCATGATGTGACCACCTGTACACAAACTACAATCTATGTTGCTGACTCTCCCCTTTCTCAACCCTAACTTTCAACTGTTTTGGCTCCGGCAAATGTGTTATTAGATGTGAATCTGATTACAAAATATGACTATACAATTTGACTTTTACAGCAACTACATGGGTATATCTATGGAATAGAATACTTTATTCAATAAGTGACTAATGTGTCAGTTGCAAAATTTGAAACCAGGTCTTCCTGATTCCAAGGTCATATTACTATTCTTCATGTCATACTTCTTCCATTTGCAATAATAAGCAAAACAAAAACAAATAATGCTTTATTTTTGAGTATAAAGTGGACATGCTCTAAAGTTATTGAGCTTATCTTGAGTGTAAGGAGGACCAAAAAATAACTGAATAAATTATGGTATAGAAATGGAAAGAAATACTATTGTATACTAAGAAATAAAGATGCTCTCAGAGAAACTTAGGTAGATTTATATAAACTAAGGCAGAGTAAAGTAAGCAGAAGCAAAATAATTCATTATACCATATCATCAATTTTGTTAAGCTAAAGACTTTTGAAAGACTTAAGAACTCTGTTCTCTGTTTAGTGATCAACCAAAATTCCAGAAGACTCATAATAAATAATGCTATTCATCACTTAACAGGGAGATTTCTTTTTTTCCTTTTTCCCTTCCTTTTTACAGTGAAGAGAAGATAGATAGAAGAAAAATAGGTATCTTACAATTTTTAAAAATGTAAAAATGATAAGTAATATATTAAAATAATTTTAAATGAAAAAATTCTTCTTTTAGATGTACCTAAGAAGATATCCTAAAATCTCACTGAAGCAAAACAGAAATATGTGGTACTTCAATTCTTAGCATATCAATTTGCCCTTCATTTCTGTAATCAAAAGAATATAAAAAAGAAACTGTTAACATCTCTTCTGAATGTGTGACCTTAGGAATAAGTTAGCTCTGACACTTATCTCCTTTGTGGCCCTCTCTGGGCTTCAGTTTTATGATCTATAAAATGAGGGGGTTGGATGTGGTATCCTGTAAGTTTTTTCCAGATCTTACTCTATGATCTGCTAAATATTTCTTCACTTGTGTTTCATATTGTAATAATGACTAGAATATTATTTCATTTAACAGGAAAGCTAATATTCAAAGGAACATCTGGTTGGCAAATGATTTGGGTGCATTATTCAAGAGCAACATATAGTGATAAAGTAGGAATGCCCTACTGAGGTCCTAGACAGCTGAGGGTGTTTGTATATATATCACAGGGAAGCCAGTCGACTGACAGAAGAAGGCTGTCATCAGACAGCCCAAGTTAGACTAAACATACACTAAAAGCACCAGTAATTTGTGATTTCCCAATGACTATATACTTGGTGAATATTTACTTATTAAGTCCAGAGGCAGCAGTAGCCTTACTTAACTTCATGCAGTTTTCTCTAGCTAATAAAGTTAAGTGTAGATTTACACCTACTGTCAAAACAGTTAATACACCATTCCCCTGTAGTATATTCAGAGACTATAGTCTCTTCCTCTTTTCTCATGGTATTCTTCTTTGTTTGGACTAAGTGAGCATTTCCAAGGCCCACTCTTAAATATTCCTTAACTGAACACAGAATTGAAGTGGAATTTCAGTGGAAAAAAATTCTATTTGTGTTCTTAAGAGAAAAATCTAAGAACCTTTCATGTATTGCTATAAGACCATCCCCAGGTGACATAGGCTTATCATTAATTACTTGAGCTTCTGGCACAACTACAATTTTGAAAAAAATTCTCTGGGAAGCATAGCTTCAAGAGGAGATGATGTCATCATGGCACAGGGGGACCCTCATTAACTACATTCTCTGACATTTAACACAGGACCATACCTGTCTTTTAAAAGATGATTCATTCTAATACATGAGACATCTGGGCATGCATTTTTACATTTATGAAAAGCAAAAAGTATGTATCTTGTTTAACAGATTACCTGATGGGATTTTTTGTCCTATTAGCTGTTACTGATACAGTAGCTATAGGACAAAAAAAAATAGAAGTCACTAAGTTCATCCTCCTCTACCTGTAGACATGAAGTACTTAAACCAGAAAGATAATTGTTCATCATTTTCTTTTAAACCTCTAGAGAAAGGATATAATCATTAGCCTGGAAGAGTAAAAATGCAGTTCCTTTAAGTGATATACTCAGCTTGTCTTTTCTTATGTTCTATTAAGAACCTTTTCATGCATTCTGTTATGAATTTTGCTCAAATATAAGTATGAATTTACAGGTAAACACTACACACAATCTATGCCACTCAAGAGAAGATGGTTTTCAATAATGGAAATTGGTGAACATAAGAATTTTGCAATGTACTATTTTTATTAGTATGTTACCATAAAGACATTACAGTATGCAGGTTTATCTTATGCTGTACAATAACAGTGTTCCTTAAAAGATGTTTATGCATAAAATCATTTTAAATACCTTAAAAGAACTTGGTAGTAAAAGAGTCCAATGTTGTGATTCCACAAAGGGAATCATTTTCTTTTAATAGATCCTTTTAAAACAGTTTTCCTTTTTCTATATATTTTATGTTTGGATATTTCATACTTTTTGTTTTCCCAGTACCCATTATATTGTTGTCATATTTGCTTTTGTTTGTTGATTGATCAATAGAGTCTTCTTAGAATGAAATTTATCTCAATTGCTCATATTTACCTTCATTCAACCTTTAAGCTAGTCACTATGCAAAGTGTTTGTGAACTAACCTCTACCAAATTAAAAGAAAACTCAGTAATCCTTATCTTACCATCTATATTCCAGGCAACATACCTCCTGCCTCCATGTGTTGCCTGAAATTCTCTCCTTCCTCACTTTCATCACCTGGAATCCCTGATTGCCTTCAAGTTTCAGCCCTAGCATCACTTCCTACAATAGGCTTTTCCTGATTCCCTCAGTTGTCGAATTTCCCCCATTTTACTAGTTAATTTTTATTCTTTATGTGTCTGTCTATCATTTATTTATCTATCCATATATCATATGTTTAATATATATCTATACATGTATATGCATATATATATATATATATATATATATATATATATATATATATAATTGATTCCCATTACATGCATGACATGTTGCTCCCTCCTCCACCCAGAGAAGGAAAGTCCATTGAAGGCAGGTATAATTTCACTTTTTCTTTGTGTTCCCATGTTCTAACATAGTATTGGGCACAGAGCAGGCTTTTGATAAGAGCTTGGATTTAACTGATCTTTTTAAAGTAATGTTAATCATACAATATGCATTCATTAATTTATGTGTTTTGAAATCCTCAGATTATCAACTAGATATTTTCTGCCTTTATCCTGAAGTCAGGAACCACCAGCTCCTTATGAAAGAATCCCAGAATTCCACCATTGTTTTCACAGTGAATGTTGTAAGCATATTGAAGTGCTAAGTCACCTTCATTAAGTCACATGACACTACTACCCTTCATTAGTTTCTCTGGAAACTAAATTCACCGAAATCCTCAAAAACAAGTCTTCAGTATTACATAGATTAGATTGAAACTGTTGGCTTTTAATTTCCATGCCTACTGTGACCCAATTTTTAGTACCAAAACCAGGAAACATGCTCTGACAAATAATACATTTTTGGCAAAATGTCTTTTTAAAATATATTTAATTCCTTTAAATTTAAGACTGTTCTTGAAAAAAAAAAAAAGATTATATGGTCACCATATGTTTTCTACTCCCCGAAGCATGGCTTTCAGTTTCAAGCTTCTCTCCAATGTCTAGTTTGGAAAATTATCTGAACTGGTTTCACAATAAGGATTGTAGGAATCATAGAATTTCAGTAGGAAGGGATCTCATAGACCATTTAATCCAACTTTATCCCTTTATAGTTGAGGAATTTGAGACCTAGAGAGATGATTAGGCCAGTCTGAGATCACACATGTCATAGTGGTACAGTTTGAGATTCAGACTCAGATCCTATGATTCCAATTTCAGAACTTTTCACAACACTCTATTGCTTTCTATTTCCATGCTAATTCTTGCATGTAAGCAGGGATATCTAAACTGCATCATTAATTATAGGCTTTTAAATTCAAAAGAGAAAATTATTTATTAAGTCCCTCTTTGCTGAAAGTCAATGTTGTATGGTAGATGAAGGATCTGACTTAAAGAAGATTCAAATCCCACCAAACAATTATTATGAAAAAGCCATTTAGTATTTTCAAGATTCAGCCAACTTAATTAAGAGTTGGACAGGTTCTTACCTTTTGGATGAAATCCCAAATCATTATTGATCTTATTTATATAAATAATTGGCATCATGTTAAAGATATAAAGCTGAGGTTTCAAGCTTTCAAATAAATCCCTGGCCTCAAGCATACCCTAGTATGGATTTAAGAAATAATAAGAACTGGCTCTAAGTCATTACTAATTAACCACAACTCTAAATAATAACAATTCAGATATAATATTTTAAATATTACATGGAAAATACCCCTATGTAGTAAAAACTATTGTTATCCTAATTTTCTAGCTGAGAATACAAGCTCATTGAGGTTGACTTGCCCTGTGAGATAGTATTAAGATTCAAGTTTGGTGCATAAGAGTTCAGGACTCCTTCCACTTCCCATGAAGACTTCATTTCTCTATTTTCCACTATCTCATCTGGAAAGGGAAAAAATTAAACTAATGATCTATAAGTTTTATTTCAGTCCTAAAATTATATTATTTCACAGTTGTTTAACTATAACACTTCTGCTTTTTTCGCAACCAGAAAGAAAGCTGAGTATGTTTATATGTCATGAGTTGGTCATAAAAGTCTCTAATAAGGTGCAGGACTGGCTTACACAGATCAGAAATGGAGAGGCAGAGCTTTGTCATCTGATTGGCCCATTGTGGAACAGCTTGGCTTCTACATGCCATAGCCATTAAGGGAGAAGGGAATGGGGGAGAGGAGAGAATAACCCTGTTCTTCATCCCTGCAAGGGGGTCACACTCCACAAGACATTTGGAAATCTGGACTGTTCCCAAATTGCTCCTCAAATTATAGAACCTCCAGCCTGTGTGAGGTTTTTAAGGGTCACCCAGAAGTTTGGCCAGTCATTGTTGATCCAATCATATTGCTCCCTTCCTATTTAATAGGAGAGAGAATTCGATATTTCCTAAAGGGATAACAGGTTATTAACACCCTCTTAACACATTAACACCTCATTATCTATGATTCTATTCCACAATTACATTAACTCACCTAGGGAGGAGAGGAAAACCAAATCCCCCTTCCTTTAAACTCTAATGGGCAATGTGTTTTTCTTCCTGATGGTGCCTTCATTTTTATTCAACTATTTCCTAAGAGTTTGCCCTAGGAAATCTCTAGAAGCACCTGACCTCATGGTGGGTTAGTTTGATGTACTTATTTAACTTATTTAGAATAAACTAACGTTAAGAAAAAACTTACTAAAAGAACAATCAAAAAGCAAAAGTACTAGTAAAATGTCAACCACATCTGTCTATGTATAAACAATGACACACTGTTTATAGGAATCTTTAACTTTCTTACAAAAGCAAATGCATGGCTGGTCCACATTTTAAAACATCTGCAGCATTCTTTCTCCATTCTGGATCTACTTGTCAGGGAAAGGAACAATGGACTTGAACTGTGCAACATTCTTGTTGAGTTACAGCTAGGCGAGCTGAGATGTGCCCTTAGGTTTCTAGCTGGCTGTAGGAGACTGCAATTCTAAACTCTTAACAGCATCTGGCACAGACTTGGTGCTTGCTTAATGTTAATTCTAATGACCATGCTCCTACAGAGAAGGAATTATTCTGTGGGAATAAATGAGTAAATACTTCTTCTAGGGTGAATAGAGCCTTGAAAGGGTTAAATTTGCCTCTTGTAGGTCCAAAGGACTTAATTCCCCTCTAATAAGAAAATTTAAAACACCAAAGAATATTTACTCATGGGAAAATAATATTCTAGTGTAATTTTCTCTTTCAATTCAATGAGGTCAAGTAAATTTAAACTCCAAAGGACTCTCAACTGGGCTTGGTACAATTCTTTATAATGCTTCCAAGGACCAAAATATAAGAATATCACTAAGGCAAAAAGTTGGGAGAGTTGTCCTGAGACTTCAAAACCTATTCAGAGAAAGTAGCAATGGGACTGACATGTTGCTTAGGAAATGCAAAGATATGGAAAATACTTTAATACTTTGTGGCTATTTATTATGGACTTGCCCAAAGGCAAGGAATGGATTAGATGATTTTTTGAGGCCCTTACTAGAGTCAAAGATTTAGAAAATACCTGTTATCTAACCTAATAACAGGACATGTGAATATTGTTTTACTTTTAGGGCTATCAATAGAACTCTGGACTTGCCATTGGGAATACCCACATTCAAATCCAATCTTTGCTTGAGGCATCCCAGGTTAATTTATGTAATCTCTGTGGGTGTTAAGTTCTTCCTCAGTCGAGAGAAGACTGGGTGACATCTGGACTCTTACAGCTCTAAATCTGTGTTTCTATAGCTATCTAAAACAGAGTTCTTACACATAAAATGCTTGTTATTAAGGATTACAATTTTAGCTAAATATAATATATCCAATTTGGATGCTGATAGTCCAATTGCTTTCCAACAATCTTACCAAAAATGACAATGAGCCTTTTAAGAGATAGCCTTTGGACTTAAAAATGTTATATAATCCACTTGTAAAAGAAATTTGAACTCAAAATAACAAGCAATAAAGCACTATAATCCATCAATGACCCAAGGAATTGGTGGGGAAAGAGTGCTTAATGAGCACTGTGCTTTTGAATCCTATTCCCACTACATACATGAAATGAAACTTGCCAAATGTTATGACTGACATGCATCAGTCTGGGTATGTGGGCAGCTTCTCAAACACAGGAAGTAGTGACAAGATCAAGGAGAACATCCTTTGGCATCTGAAGGACAGCAGCATATATGTACACAGGCAGCTAGTGGAAAGATCCATATTGGAAAATGACTGTTTCCCATACAGAAGCATATGATGCAGCCTGTTATTTATAAAAATATGCTGCACATGCCATAGTTCTGGTGATAAGCTCTTCTGTTTTGAATGTCTCCATAATGAGCAGAAACTCTCTCTATCTTTTTTTTTTCAAAAATCATTTCTGGGACTGCATGCAGTGATAGTTGCCTTTAAGAATGCTCCACAGATGCTTCAAATCATTCATTTCTCATAAACATATGGGGTCTATTCTCCCATCACTGTGCATAATGCCTATTGACACTAATGGGAGCTATGCGTGCATATTGCTATAATTTGGATCTCAAACATGCTGAAATTCCCTGAAACTAGTCACTACTGAGATGAAAAGCAATGAGACCAAATGGAGAGAAGGATCCCCCCAAAACTAGAATCTTAAGTCATGGAAATTATTCTTGGAGAAGGTAAGTTTATCAAGCATCTAATATAATAGACTGCAACAAGTGAAAGCATTTTACTCAGGGCAATGAAATTTAGAGAAGACCAGATTTTCAGTTATTAAGTCAGGAAGTTTTTTTACAACCACAATTGAGAATATTTGTACAACAAATCAAGATCACATTGGCTTAAAACTGCATTAAAAATTCTCAGACCAACTGAATTCCATTTCTAAACTGTTAGTCATTAACACCTTGCAATCTGACCGAGTGGACAGAGTAGTGGGCCTAGTCTCAGGACAACCTGGCTTCATATCCACCTCTGATACTTAACTAGCTATAAAACCATGGATGAGCAAATTGCTGAATCTTTTTCAGCCTCGGGCAATTCTCTGAGACACTAAGTTGGAGAAAAGTTAATACTGTGTCATCATGAACAAGTCATTTAATGTCTCTGACTCTCAAGCAATTCTTAAATATTATTATATATAAAGTGTGTGTGAGAGAGAGAGGGAGGGAGGGAGGGGGAAGGAAAGAGGAAGGGATGGAGGAAGGAAAAAAGAGAGAGGGAGGGAGGAAAGGAGGGAAGGACAATAACTTTCTTTAACGTTTGCAAAACACTATATCTCTGGACTTTTACTTATATATCATCTCATTTGAGATACTATATGTGTATATATAGTTGGTTCCAAAATATAAGACTATGGACAAGGCATTTAATATTTCTAAAGAAATCAAATATTAATCTTATTGACATAGTACTAAAACCTATTTTTATATCTAATGAAATCCTCATCACATTCAAAGTTCCTTCTATACAAATTATCTCAGCATTGTGTTATAAAAACAAATAAGTTAGATTTTTATAACTAGGGACTATAGTTTACATCCAACAATGAAAAGAGGAGCTCAAATTAAGAGAAATTTGCTGAAAGCTTTAAAGTCCCATTTCCACATCAGAGCCTAGAGCAGAGAGCCTAGCTCTGTATCACAGCAGTTTCATTTTGGCCAGGTTCCAAGATGGAGGAGGCTGCCTTAGATCTCAGTGGGAGGTGACCATTATTCGTTTGGGGGAAGCCATTTGAAGCTGGCAGGTGAGCCAATTCTATCACTGAGGAGAAACTACTGCTGGTAAAGTCACCTTGTGACAAGTGCTTCCCTGCTGTGGGTTAACTTCCCAAAAGGAGATTGGAAGAACCCATAACTGTACACAACAAGGAAATGAAGTAAAACAAATTGGTCTTAATTTGATGCTGTTAAAATAAGAAATGTCACCCATGCAGCTCTGAAGTAGGAATTATGAAGAGCTTCTACAGAGATTAAACATTTAGTTAAACCAGAAACTCACTTACTAATCAGGTCCAAATAATCCATCTTGGAACTTAAATGGACTGAGAGTATTATGTCAGCCTTTTATCAGAGAGGTCTACCAAGTACTAGTCCTTATGCTTTATTTACCAGACTTGAGTTGAACAAAAATAAAATAAAATATAAATCCATTTGCTTAAAAACAATTCAGAGATTTTAAAAAATGAACAAATGAGTAAAACAGATATGCTAGTAAATTTCTATATGGTGAACAGAAAAATGGGTTCTGCATCAGAACGCAATGTTTTTTCTCTGGGTCCATCTCAAGAGAGAGAAACTTTTCTAAACTTTAGTTTTTGTGTGTAAGAAAAGAGAAAAGGATTAGAGATCAAAGGGTTTCTGATCAACTTGATGAACTATAATTAACTTAATAGGCTAATAGTTGTAAGACAATATTTGAAGCCATCCAAAAGATAGTTTCCCAGGGACAATGTAAACATAGCCAATTTTCTCTTAGTGACACAGACAGTTCTTGATTGGTCTTCACTGACTGAGGCTACCTCCAAGATGACACATTTGCTAAAACTCAGGACAGAGTTGTAGGAGGAGCTAGTCCTCTCCAATGTTCAATGGGACAACTAGGTCCTTTTTAGTTCCTTTTTGGTCTTTTTAATTTGTACTTTATTAATAGAAAAGGTAAGTATAAGATTTATTTTTTTTTTTATTTATTCCCCCCCTCAAGGAGCAGTTGATGGTGACTTTTTTGAAGAAGTAAATGATAGAGATAAACATATAATTGAAAATCACCTTAGAAGCTAGTTTGTAGAAAGACAGATTCTGGAAGATGGTAGAGTTGGTCAGAAATGTAAAGCCCCAGATTTCCTTCACAAACAGAAAATACCTACAAAGTGACAGAAAATTACCACAAAGTGAGTGTAGAGCAGCAATATAAATGTATATATAGGGCATTGGACCACAGAATCTTGGTATTCCAGGCTGAGAATTTAGCATATTTCCCAGAAATGGGAGATTTCATGGTTAGCCTCAGCCATGGGGATTGTCTTGCAAGTAACAACAAATTTTAGAGTGTCTATGATCAAACTTTCTTTAAAAAAAAAAAAGAAAGGAAGAAAGTAAAGAATTGCTTCCATAGTATTTGAGAAGTGTTGATCTGGGGAAAGAATGGGATCATAAATGTGGCTTGTAGCAGAAGGACTAAAGTTTTTTTTGAGCTGGGAGGAAAGGGTAACAAAGATCTAAGCTTTGCCATTTCTCTGCTATTACAGTGAATTCCTTGGACAAAGCATATTTGATAGAAGAGTTATTTCTGTTTAGCAGCTTTAAAAATAATTTTTTTTTTAAATTAAAAAAAAAATTCCCTTCCAGAGGAATCTAAATCCTGACAAGGTTTCTGCTGAGTCAGAAAGGAACTCACTGGAATGATGAAAGCTCTGTGAGTCTTTGATTAGGTATTTTTCCATACTGTTGATGAATCCCCAAGAGCTTTTTGCACCTTCTGCATTTTCCACATGGTGAAATAAAGGCTATTCTTTCTTGGTAGGTATTTATTATATTGAAAGCTTGCATGGGACCCAAGTGACTGTTAGTCATATTTGGAGAAATCTAGTTTGTAGCTACACTTAAACTTTATTTTAAAGATTTCCCCAGAGTAAACTCCAGGGTGAAGGGATAATAATAATAACTAGCATTTTTATGGTCTTTTAAGGTTTATAAAGTACTTATAAAATGTCATCTCCTTTTGTGCTGACAAAAATGCTGAGAGGTACATTCTATTTTTATTCCCATTTTAGGAATGGAGAAACTGAGGCAGAGGATAAGTGACATGCCCAGGGTCACACAGCTAGGAAGTATCTGAAGCAGGATTCAATTACAGGTCTTTCTCTATCCATAGTGTTACCTGGCTGTCTCATAATAAACCAAAGAGAAAATATGGTTCTTTATTGGATCAGCTCCCACGATTGGATCTGGTTCTTATGAGCCCTGAGCCACAGAGATATTTTCTGTTTATGTATTTGATTATTTTAAGGCTCTATAATTTTGCCTGGTAAGAGATATTTTCTAAACTGGCTATCCAAGCCTTTGCCTGAGAGCAATGAAACTGAGAAGGATTCAACAGCCAACATTCCTTCCTCCTGGAAATAACTAAGATTAGCACCTAGTTAACAAAAATAATTGAGTAAAATAGGCAGCTGCCCAGATACTTCTTTCACCTTCCTCCCACACCTAATCAGTCATTGTTCAGGTGTATGGAGTTAGATGTTTAACAGTCAGGTCAAGAAGGAAGAGATCTTTGAGAAGGGGAATGGTTTGGGGGTGAGGGACAGCAGCATGTTCCCTTAAAAAGATGATCCTAGAGAGAAGTGCAACATATCTCCTTTCCTATAGGACAGACATAATCTTTTACATGTGCCTAAAGGGAACCACATGCTCTACCCTAAATGCTATTTTTCTGCAATTTTGAATTTTAAATATGAATCAACTGCATACAACTAATGAATTAATTAATAAATAAAAATATTTATTAAGTACCTATTAGGTGTCAGCCACTGTGCTAAGAACTATGAATTCAAATAAAAAAGCAAGATGGTCCCTGATTTCATGGAGTTCATTTTCTAATAGGAGGAAATACATACAGAAGGCTTCAACTATCAGTAAAATAGAAAGGCATTAAACAAACATAACATGTTAATTTATCTCCAACAATAATTAATAACAATAACTAACATTTATATAGTACCATCTATATGCTGGGCATCGTGCTAAACACTTTGCAAATATTATCTAATTTCATCCCTACAACAACTTTGGGAGATAGCTGCTTTTATCATTCCCATTTTACAAGTGAAGAAAGAAGCAGAGATAAATTGACTTGCTCAGGATCACACAGTCACTAAGTGTTTGTTTTGAACTCAGGTCTTCCTGACCAGAGGCCCAGTACTCTATCTACAATGCCCTGTTCCTTTCATGTTATTTCCATTGACACCTCTATTTCTGATGTTGAACCATTTGACAGTGCCACAGATTTCGATAGCAAAGACTATCCTTTCCAATTCGTCAGTAATTGTAAACACTGATAAGGCAGGGACAGAAGAAGCACTTTCCAGGTCACTTCCCTACAAGAGTTGTTTCTTTAAATGATGGTTGTGGGAGCTGGGCTAGAAACAGACCAGTCATTTAAACCAAAGCTTCTTAATTTTTTTCCACTCACAACTCTTTTTCACCCAAAGAGATTCTTATGCAAACCCAATTTATATATGTACATAAAATACATGAACAAATAAAGCATTTATTGATTATTTCAAAAATTCTATACTGTTATGAGACCCCATATGGGGTCTTAAACCATAGTTTAAAAAAGATGGAGTCTTGATGGAGTCACTATTCACAGGGGTCTTGAATTCAGCTTCCTGAGTTGTCTCCATCAGTAGTTGATGAGATAGTTATGGTGGTTTGATTCACCTGAAACATGCTATCTTTTGTTTCTCCCTCTGCTTCACAATGTATCTAGCTGCTTCACAAAGGCCTGATCACCTGCCTAGGACTGCTAGTCACTTGGCATGTGGTGGGGATGGCTGGCCCCTTCTCCACAAAATAAAATCTATATGTCCCACTAGGATGGCATAAGGCAAAAAAAAATGGCTTGTTAACTTGCTTTGTGACCTAAGAGGAAAACACATTAGAACCCAGAAAGGCATTTAATGTTTATTCTAGAATCTAAGTTATCATTATTATTTCACTCATCATCAGAAATTACATTTTTCTGATGTTGGAAAAGCAGTTAGATATTTTAGAGATACTTTTAGTTCAATCTCTTTTCTCAGGCAAGGCACTTATTACCCTATACCCAATCTCATTGGTCATCACCTTACACCTATGGGAAAAGAATTTTTGAAAATAAAAAACATGTTCCTTGCAAGGCAAGGAACCTTAGAGTTTTGTTTAAGAGTAATCAAAAATTTTTCAGTTACTCATTGCAACTTTTGAAGATCAATAAAATATTTGTGATGAACATTTTGTTATGTTGCTCATCATTCATTCTTCAAAAACAACCAGTAACATCATGAAAGTGATAACTTGTACTATGATTTGAATTTATTTTTTATTTTTAAAGCATATTTTCAAAACATATTTTAAAAACAATTTTTCAGCATTGATCCTTGCATAGTTTTATGTTTCAGATTTCCCCCTCTTTCTCCCAACTCCTCTCCTAGTTGGTAAGCAATCCAATATATGTTATACATATTAAAATATATGTTAAATCCAATATGTGTAAACATATTTATACAATTCTCTTGCTACACAAGAAAAATCAGATCAAAAAGGAAAGTAAATGAATAAGAAAACAAAATGCAAGCAAACAATATCAAAAAGAGTGAGAATATTATGTTTGAACTACATTCAGAAGATTCTGGGTGTAGATGACTCTCTTTGCCACAAGACCATTGGAATTGGCATCAATCATGTCATTGATTCCATTAGAATTGACCATCCTATAATCTTGCTGTTGTCGTGTACAATGTTTTTTCTCATTTCACTTAGCATCAGTTCATGTAATTCTCTCCAGGCCTTTCTAAGACCATCCCTCGAATTATTTCCATAACATTCATATACCATAACTTATTCAGCCATTCTCCAACTGATGGGCCTCTACTCAATTTCCAGTTCCTTGCCATGATGAAGGAGGATACCACAAATATTTTTGCACATGTGGGTTCTTTCCTTCTTTTAAGATCTCTTTGGGATATAGGCCCTGTAGAAACATTGCTGGGTCAAAGGGTATGCACAGTTTGATAACTTTTTGAGCATAGTTCCAAATTGCTTTCCGGAATGGCTGGATCTGTTCACAACTCCACCAACAATGTATCAGTGTCCCAGTTTTCCTACATCCCCTCCAACATTCATCATTATTTTTTCCTGTTATCTTAGCCAATCTGAGAGCCTTGTAGTGGTATCTCAGACTTATCTTAATTTGCATTTCTCTGATCAATAGTGATTTAAAACATCTTTTTATATGATTAGAAATGGTTTTAATTTCTTCATCTGAAAATTGTCTGTTCATTATGAATTCATTGTTCATTGAATTTTTGAAAATACTATCAGATTTTTCTTGTGTAGTATGATAATTGTAGAAATATGTATAGAAGAATTGTACATTTAACATATACTCAATTGCTTGATATATAAGGGAGGGGTGGGGGTTAGGAAGGGAGAAGAAAATGGAACACAAAATTTTGCAAAGGTGAATGTTGAAAACTATCTATGCATTTATTTTGAAAATAAAAAGAAAAAAAATTTAAATACTATCAGAAATCTAAGACATTCTTGGCTAGTTACCTAACAAAAGTTGTAAGCAGATAGAATGGCTATAAATACCATTGGTGAAAACTAAAAATGATTTGATCCACTTCTTGAAATGTTTTGGGAAAAAAAAATCATTGTATATGACCTAACCCATAGGCTGTGATAGTCTTGGTGTCCCATTATAATTTTCCATTTTTTTTGTTTCTATTTCTTTTTCTTCCCCAAATCTGAAGAGTTTGTATTATGCCAAATAGGGATGAATATAATGAATGAAACATCTTATATCATCTGTAAAGGTTACAGATATCTAAATCCATTCAGTCTAGCTTAAAATTAACTCCAGTTTAGCAGAATGACAATATTTAAGCTAAAAAAGCTGCTATTAGCAATTATAATACATAATGTATGAAATCTGCCATTAAATTTTTTTCGCTTTTTAATATCAAGGATAATCTACCTAAAATAGAAATTAAGGTATTTACACCTAACTCAAAAATTATACCTGACATTTAACAAGCAGATTTCTAAGGAGATCCTTTTTTTCACATCAGTAAGTTAATCATCCCAATTAAGATTTAAATGTATATAATATCATACTCAGAGAGTTGAAGGAATAAGCTATTTAATGACTTAAATTTAGTTTGGGGACAAAAACCTGTAGTGGAAGAAAATAGGGTCTTTCATAGCATTACATTTCATTCAAGAAATCAAGAATGGACTTATCTCTACCCTTCTGCCCATTTCTACCAGCCTTCTCTCTCCCCCCCCCCCCCCCAACAAGACAGTCAGAGAAAGCGGCCAAAGTGCTAGGCATCTAATCAGGAATATATGTTTCATTTAAGTATAAGAAACAGGACAAACATCTCCTCAGATATTCTTTCATTTCCTACTCAGGATCCCTCAGCTGAGATTTCTTTGACCTCTGTATGTCTCAACCTCTATACCCCTGGAGCTTAGCACAGTATATAGTACACAGTGTGAGTTTAATAAATGTTTTTTGTTGTTGTTGTTGTTGTTTGTTGTTTGCTTGTTTGTTTGTTTTTCCTCTGAGGCTGGGTTAAGTGACTTGCCCAGGGGGGGTCACACAGCTAGGAAGTGTTAAGTGTCTGAGATCAGATTTGAACTGGGGTCCTCCTGAATTCAGGGCTGGTGCTCTATCCACTGTGGCCACCTAGCTGCCCCATAAATGTTTGTTGATTATTGTTGACTAAGATTCCACCAATGATAATTACTAACTTAGTGATTTTGGGTAAGTTCCATAACTTCTCTGAACCTCTGTTTCTTCTTGGGAATTAAATTCCTATCCCACACAGGATTATTGAGACCCCAATGAGAAACTATACAAAGTACCTTACAAACTTTAAAGTTAAATATATATATAGCTTAAAATTTATGTGTTTACATATATATCTTAAAGTGTTTTATGAGTATATATTATATATATTTTATAAAAATATGTGTAAAATTTTTCTATATTATATATAACTTTATATACATAACTATATATTTAATATATAAACTGTATATATATATAATTATATATATAAAAAACTATATAACACTTCATATTTATAACTTTATTTCATATATATAAACTTTATAACAAATTATATCTATGTAATTTTATTATATATAATTTATAAAACTTAAATGCATGCTATATATATACATATATATGTGTATATATATATATATAATATATGTGTGTGTGTCAGTTATTCTTATATTTAGATGCTTCTTTTTCATTCCCATCAAGCTCAAATTCACCAACTCTGACTATATGGTCTAGCCATTCCTTACTCTGAGGAAGAAGGAAGAAATAAATTAAGAGATATAAAAGCAAGAATAGAAATGGAAATTGGAAAAAAGTGAACATTTTGTGGTTGCTTAAATTGTAAATAGATAAAATATTTCAAAAAACATAATTCATCTTTGCTTCTTTATACTAAAGACACCAGTTTGGAAATTTTCTTCTCTGTTCTGAGGAAGATATTTAAGATGCAAATAAGTCAACATGGTCAGCTAGGTGGCACAGGGGATAGAGTGCCAGATCTGGACTTTGGAAGAGATTAGTCTTTAGTTTAAATCCAATCTCAGACACATTAGCTGTGTGGTCCTGGGTAAGTCATTTAATCCTGTTTGCCTCAATTCCTTATCTGCAAAAAGATCTGGAGAAGGAAATAGGATCACAAAGAGTTAGACATTACTTTAAAATAAAACTAGTAGGGTATAGTTTAAAAATTCACTAAGACTTTTTACCAAGATAAGAAATCTTCCTTCAGTCTATAAAGTGGATCTTAGCATAGGAATATTTTTCAGGGTAATATTTACTGAATTTCCAAGACCAGAGTGATTTTAGTCAAATCTACTTTGGGAGTTGAAAAGACTTTTTTCCTTTTTCCTTTTTTTTTTTAAAGAACATAAGACATTACAGTTGAAAATTCTTCTCAAAACTTATAGAATCAAATCTGAGGGAGTCTTTTTTTCTGGAGGCAAGAAAAAACTTCCTTGTTTTACTTTTCTGTTACAAATTTTTTCCAGTGTCTTCCAAATAAATTGTTCTTCCATCTCTTACTTCTGTGGCAACTAACCACAGGTCCTTCTCTCAAAACAAATACCCTGAGGAATTGACTGTGACCTTGTATAAATATCAAGAGCAGCATGATTCCCCTTAAAATAAGTGTTGGCAGTGGCAAAGAAGGGTGGTTACATAAAATAGTGGTAGAAAATGGGACAGCAGGGTAGGGAATCAAAATAGATGGTTCACATAAATAAAATACATAGCTAATAAAATTTCAGAATTTGTAAGAAGTGATTTTAATGAAGAATTCACAAAAACATGGGAATACTTGTTTGAAGTGATGCAGACTGAAGTCAACAGAATCAGGAAAACATTACACATAACTACAGCAATGTAAATGAGAAAACAAACAAAAAGAAACTGAATCATGTGTTATTATAATAATTGCCAAGCTAGTCCCCAAAGAATTGATGAAAAAGTGCAATTCCCTTCTTTCTTTACAGAGGTACAAAACTAGAGGGGCAGAGCATGAATTTTCAGACTTAATTGATGCATTGGTTAGTTTCGTCAAACTACTTAATTTCCTTCCTCCTTTCCCCCCCCTTAATTTTTTCTTTTCTATAGGTTCTATACTCTATCTACTGCACCACCAAGCTAATAGTTCCTACCTCACAGGATTACTGAATCAAATGAGACATCTATATTAACTGTTTTATAAACATTAAAGAACTATGATTATTCATATTAACTGTCATTATCAGGTAGATGAGGAAAGTTGTGAAATGATTGGCCCAAGATCATGTGAGCAAATAACAGAAACCAGTTTTTAAACGCTAGCCCAATTTTCAGATTCTTTCCCATAGTTCTGTTTTCTATCCCATAAATATAGTATGTACTCATCCTGATTTAATGGGACACCAGGATGCCTTCATCCCTTCTCTCTTGTTATCCAAATATTACTTGTTTTCAACATGTTTTCAACATCTCCTCTTCCTTGAAGCCTTTCCTGACTATTATAGCATAGTAGACAAAGCCCAAAAATGCCTTTCTGACCTATGTTTCTACCCCAAAATCCAGTTTAAAGGAGATCTCTCCTCTAAATTCCAATTTTATTTATTGTCACATTACTCATTTGACATTTACATAAATCATTTTCATGTGGGTACACCTGTTTCCCCAATAGAATGTAAGTTTCTTTAAGAGAAGAAAACATACCTTCTACTTCTTTGTATATTCCATAAACTCCAATCCAATGATTTGCTTAATGAATATATTATAGAATAAAAATATCCTAGATTTAGAACTAGAAGGGACCTTAAGAGTCACTTAGTTCAATGTACAGAAAAGAAAACCAAGACCTAAAGCTATAAAAATAATATGTCCAAGTTCATACACACAGTATGGCAGAAAGTTAAAGATTTGAACCCAAGCTTTCTAATTCAAAATCCAATTTTCTTCTTTTCTTCTTTAATATATTAATAATGTGGTTTCTTTAGTCTCCCTTTTAGCCTCCAAATTCCACTCTTTGAGTCTGCTCCTCAGCAAAATGATTTCAAAAAAACCTTGAAAGAATTACATGAATTGATGCCGAATGAAGTGAGCAAAATCAGAACAACACTGTATATAGTAACAGAAAAATTAGTGCAAATCAACTATGTTAGTCTTAGTTTATGTCAACAACACAATGATCCAAGATAATTATAATAAACTTGGGATGGAAAATGCCATTGGCATCAAATGAGAAAACTATGGAGATTAAATGCATAGTAAAGCATGCTGTTTTCACCTTTTTATTGTTTGTTTTTATTTCTTTCCTGAAATTTTAACTTTTCATTTTGATTTTTTCTTCATAGCATGATTAATGTAGAAATAGGTTTTAAAGGATTGACCGCATATAACCTACATTAGATTGCTTGCTATCCTGAGAAGAGAAGAGGAAAGAAAGGGAAAGAGAAGAATTTGTAACTCAATATCTCACTAAAAATACATGTTTACACATAATTGGAAAAATTACTGTTGAGGGGGAAAAGTGTCTACTCCTAAAACACTAATGCATTGTTGGTGGATTGATCCAACCATTCTAGAGAGCAATTTGTAATTATGCCCATTCTATAAGTTTGGGCTATAAAACTGCGCATACTCTTTGATCCAGTAATATCACTACTAGATCTATATCTCAAAGACATCAGAGAAGGGGAGGGGAGGACCTATTTGTATAAAAATATTTATAGCAGTTTGGAGAGGTGGTTCATTCATTTATTTGTTTTGTGGTGGCTAGGAACTGGACATCAAAAGGATGCCCATCAACTGGAGAATAGTTAAACAAGCTATGGTGTATGATTGTAATGGAATATTATTGTGCTATAAGAAATGATGAGCAAGCAGATTTCAAAAAAACCTGGGGGCATTTACATGAACCGATGCATAGTAAAATGAACAGAACCAGGAGAGTGTTATACACAGTAACAATATTGTTCAGTAGAGAACTGTGAATGACTTAGCTATTCTGAGCAATACAATGATCCAAACAATCCCAAAAGACTAAGGTTGAAGCATACTATCCTGTCCAGAGAAAGAACTGATATTTATTGAATACAAACTGAAGCATGCTTCTTTTCACTTTCTTTTTTTTTTCTTTTATTCAAGTCTTCTTATACAATATCACTAATATGGAAATATTTCACATAATTGCACATATCTAAACTATATCTGATTGCTCACCCTCTTAGGTAAGGAAGCAGCAATAAAAGGAGGGAGGAATAGAATTTAGGATTCAAAATTTCAAATAAAAATGTTCAAAAAAATATAACAGTCCACTCCCATTAGAATGTATTGCATTTTGTTTTAATTAGGCAGCTCCCTTGTCCCAAGCTAAAGAAGAGGAAAAGTTAACGAACAGCTAAATAGAGTAGAACTAATCACATTTCACCTAGAAATGGAAGACCCTTTCTTTTCTTTCCTTCAATCTTTTCTTTCTTTTCTTTCTTTTTTTATTTTTTTGAAATACAAGGCTTATAAGCATTCATTTACATTTCACAGTCAAGACCATCAGGTGCCTTTTCTCTGTCAGCCATCCAATCCTTTAAAATACTCCTAACTGGAAGACAGGCTGGATAAGTACTTAGCACAAAATGCTTTCCCTACCCTACTCACAACTCCTCCTAAAATAGATCTTGACAGGCCTGTCTGGTAACCCAATGCACAAATGTAGTGCTAGGCACCCAACTGCCCATATGATGGGGCCCCCACTGAGCTAGGCACATATATCTCTCTAAGGTGAGCCTGCTGCCATAGTCACTGTACCATTCAAGCTCATAGAATACAGGCCCTTATTTCACTTCGTGTTTTAGGTTAGGGAGTGTCTGGCAGCTTTCTACGGAAAAAATGACACTCCGCACTGTAAGTGATATGCCGACTTTATTTAACAATATCTAAACCAACTTCAACCAACAGAACCATATAGTTTGGCATGCTGTACCAGCGCAGATCTTCCGGAAAGGATGAAATGGCCAAATATTTACATGTATCCCGTTTTCTTTACATATTTGTATTTCTCCCATTTTGAAAATTAAAATATAAACATTCTGTTTAAAAATCTGTTCTCCCCCACATACTACATATTCAAAGAGCAAAAAATACTTTTTTTTTCCCTTGGTATATGTGTGTATGGAGGTGTATGTATGCTTCCATATTTTATGGATATATATACAAATGATATCCAAAAGTCTTTGTTTTATGACATAGAGCAAAATTATAAAATCTTCTGTCCCTGTAATTATATTGCCCTTTGCCGTCTCTTTAAAAAAAAAAAAGGTTGTGTTCAAATTTTCCCCCTGTTTTATTTGCACCCTATTAACAACTGTTACTGGAGCTTTAATTATGCCCCGGTGATTGCAGAGATGTGGCTGACGTGTCATTTTCCTCCCAGGGGATGCTTTATAATTACCAGCATCCATCGTGGCTGCCTGTAAGCTGATGCTTTTTTATTACCAGTTCAATAATCACTGCATCCTTGTGAACATCTGCTCTGCAAGCCATGCATCGGAGGTCCCAGCGCCTGTCACTCGGCGTTCCCCCACCACAGTGACCTTGGTGCCCCTGCCTTCGGTTTATATCTAATTTGCTTACCGGAGGCTCTGTCCAGAAAGTCTCCCAGGAATGCAATTAATACACCAGATTTGCAAACAAAAGAAAAATTTTGCCCTTTTCTTTCTCTCCTTTTTCTATTTTACTCTTCTAGGTTCAGATTCCATAATTTCTATTCCTAGGAGAATGAATTGGTATAAGATTGGGTGGGAGTAGAAAGTGGGAAATATGGCAGTACGAGATGGGCTATTCAGGGGTTTCTCTAGTTTAGTCTTAGAAATTAAACAGATTTTCAAGTAATATTATCCCCCTGCACATATGTAAGGCTGACTGATGAGTTAAAAATATAGAAATTATGTGTGGGGAAACGTCATCAACCACAATAAGTTTAAGAAAAATCTCTTCTTTCCAGTCCCCCTCTCATCTGTCCTTTCCAGCCATCTATTTACTTTTTCTAAACCTGTTCTCTATTTCATAAAATGTCTCTCTATTCTTTATGCTCATTCTGGCTTCTTTTTTATTTCATCTGTCTTTACTCTCATTTTTCTAGTTCTTTTTGCCTTACTTATTAAAATAATAATATCAGTAAAAGACAAAAGAGGCTTAAAAACAACACCACATTTTTAGCACAGCTGCTGTATTCCTGATGATATGCCTACTTTCTGACTCACTTTTTATTACTAATAAAACTAATTTGGGTGCTGCTTACTGTTTTGAGCTGGAGTTCTGTTTAGTTTCTTTAAATAAAAGCTGAAGGCTCAAACTTTCACTGTTCTTTTTGATGGTATTGAAAGCTATGATGATGTATAGGGTGGTTGAGAAGAATCTGAGAAAATGCCATTGTAATTACAGGATCTACACTGTTCTTACCCTTCTCTATGGCAAATGGACTTGAATTTCAATGTTTTATATGCTCAAAAAGTACAGAATTGACTTTATTATACAACATAGAAAATATCTTCCCATAGTTTCTTCAATCATTTCAATAATTTCTAACTCTTCATGATCCCATTTGAGATTTTCTTGGTAAAGATACCAGAGTGGTTTGCCATTTCCTTCTCCAGTTCATATGACAGATGAGAAAACTGAAATAAACCAGGATTAAGTGACTTTCCCAGAGTCACACATCTAATAAGACTCTGAGGACAGATTTGAACTCAGGAAGATGAGTCTTTCTGACTTTAGGACTGTCATTGTATGCACTATGGTGCCACCTAACTGCTTCATAAGACACAGTACTATAATTTTATATGTATCTTTTATTATACATGAATGACTAAAAAGACTTAACAATTGAAATAGTGGAACCAAATTAATTCGGCAGTATGAAACTGCTTAACTAAGTCACTTCTCTCTGGATCTCAACTTTTTCATCTGCCAGATGAGGAAGTTGAACCAATTGAGCTATACAGTACTTTGTAATTATAGATCTATGATATTTTGATTCTGAAGATACATTCAAGTAGTAACACCATACATCAAAATTATAATCTATCAAATGTCAATAAACTACTATATCTAAGGCATTATTCTAAGTGAAATGGGGAAAAGAAATATTTATTTCTATTTTATTTCTGTTTTCTCTAGGTCCTTTTTAAAAATAGAAGGACAACAAAAACAACCAAAGGTTATGCTCTGTGTATAGGAAATAAGAATAAAAATGGGTAACAGGAAACTTACTCATAATAGATTAGAAAGAGCATTAGTTGCCCTTAGTGAGTTTCAGTTATCTGGCTCAGATAAATTATATCCTTGGATACCAAAAATAAAACAAAATAGGTAAAAGATGTTGCTGATATAATTGTTAGTGATATTTGATAGATAGTGATATTTGAAAGAACATGGAGAATAGTAAAGACAACACCAAACTGGATGGATGATAGAGACAACAGAGAATTGGATGGAGAGTGTTATCCTTACTTTCATAAGATTATAAACTTCATGAACTTGAACTTGATTTCTTCTCTACTTAAGAGAAAATTCTGGTAAGGATGATTAAAGAAGTATTTTAAAACACCTAGAAAATGGATTAGTGATTACACAGACTTTGTGACTTCATCAAGAACAGGTCATCCCCAATTAACTGTATTTTTTAAATAGATTAGATTAATTTTACAAAAAATTTAACGAAATATTTTACAATGTATCTCATATCATTTCTATGGAAAAGATGGAGAGATGTGTAATCAATTATAGTGATTAGATAAATTTGTAACTAACTGATAGAACTCAAAGAACTGTCATGGAGTCACAATATCACTGTGACAGGAAATTTCTAATAGACTATTGCAAAGATCTGTACTTAATTAATCAAATCAAATTAAATCAAAAAATCAAATTATCTAATTTGATTTGTAATATTTATGTCACTATCTTGGATGTGGAGAAAGATAGGATGATTATAGATTTTTAAATGCCACAAATTTGGGTGGGGACAGTTAACTGCTGGATGATAAAGTGAGAATGAAAAACAACCTTGCCTGGATCAATAGGTTGAATCAATGAAATGAAATCAATAGTGATATAAATGCAAAGTCACACTTGGATTCAAAAAATCAACCTCCCCAGAATAAGATGAATGAGGTGAGGTTAGGCTTCTGATTGCATGGAAAAAAAAGCGTGAGAGTTTTAGAAAACTGCAAGTTTAATATGAGTGAACAGTATAACATGGAAACGACAATAACCTGAAATGATATTGGGCTGCATTTTAAAAAAAATATATAACTTCCAGGAATAAGCAGTTATTAGTCCTTCTGTACACTACCCTGGCCATATAAAGATCTATAGTAAAATGGAAAGGATATATACAGAGACAATAATGTCTTGAATTCTTATATGAGTATCATTGGAAGGAACTGAAAAAAAAAACAGAGAAAACTCAAAGGGAAATCGTTGTCATGTAGAAGAAGTAAAGACTATTTGTTCTGATACCAGAGAATCAGATCAAGAGCAATCCATAAAAATTGTAAAGATGTGAAATTAGGCTTAATGTAAAAAAAACTTCCTAACAATTAAAACTAACTAGAAATTAAATTAGATCAAGAAATTGGATCAAGAAAAACCACAAGAATTGGAACACTAGTTGAGCCTCACAGTATATCTGGGAATCCAAATGATGGAAGAGAAAAGGTAGGACCTTCTAGTCATGTGTGATAACCAATGCAAAGGCAAGAAGGTAGGAAATAGGATTTCATATTTCAAGGACTGTAGGTAAATGAATTTAAGTGAAATAAAGCATGAATGAAGAAAAATACTGTGCAATGAACCTGAAATAATAAGGTATAGCAAGAAGAGTTTTAAATGACAAATTTAAGAGTTTATATTTTATCCTAGAGATGGCAGAGTAAGCAGGGAGTAATGGAAGTTTATTGAGAGGAAAAATGGCATGGTCAAACATAATTTAGGGAGATTATCTTGGAAGATATTGCGAATATCACCCAAACAGCACTTCTGTTGAATATTCATCCATCCTCAGCTTGAAGATCTCTATCAGTAGGATACCCACTATATCCTAAAACAACTTCCAAAATTGGATAGTTCTGAATGTTAGAAAAACTCTTTCTATAAAATTTCTCCAAAATTTCTGCCCATTATCTTAGTTCTGCTTTCTGGGACCAAGCAAAATAAATTTAATTCCTTTTCCATATGATAGACCTTTTAATAAAGACAGCGATCATCTTTTTTCAGACTAAATATAAATCCATCAATGTCAGTCCATTCCAGACTGAACTGATAATCAATTTTATCAATGCCTTTCTAAGTGGTTGAGTTGATCTAAAATGATTTAAATAATAGCCTAAAATATGGCACCCAGGTCTATATACAATGCTCAGATATATTCTAACTATGGCAGAAAATAGTAGGATTCTCTAATCTCTCATTCTGCACCAATATAAAAATTGATTCATTTTAGGGCATTTCACTTTTAAACAATAGCAATTGGAATTGTATTTTATATTACTTGTTGCTGAATTTAAGTAAAGCCTGAAGAACGTAATGTCAGGACACAAAACAAGAGAAAGTAAATTTACAAAGCAATAGAGTAAATGAAAAAAATAAGTAGTTTCTGCACTGTTAAATGAAGGTATATAACTAAAATCCCTAAAAGGATAAATTTTACAGGAAAGTGATGTACCGAAGTATACAAAACTATATACTACCCCAACACTTGTGACGCCACAGAAAAAGAAATGGAAATTTAAAAAATTTTTACTCATTGTAAAAAAAAACTAGGAGGAAAAAAAAGCCTTCTTCCACCAGGGAAAGTTGAACTGAAAGTTAAATTATTTTTATAAGGATTTTCAATTATGTGACTCAATGAATTTCTTGGAATAAGATTCGTATTTTATTTCACTTTGATATAGAATTAGTAATATCATCCTTTACACAAACTTTCATCCTTAGAGACTCCTCAATGACAATTCAGAATTTGCAAAGTTTTTAATATCCTGTCCTTCATACATAAAAATGGTGCTAATGACCTACTGATGTACATGCATCTACTTTCGACTCTCATCCAGTTAGAGTTAATAAAGTCTGAAAATTCCAGAAAAGTGAGAAAAACCATGTGTGAGAGCTTAAAAAGCCACACATCTGCTTGTGATGCTGTGAAGTGCTGCCAGTACCTCCAGCACTTTTAAGTCATCTGGACATTCTCTCATTATTAATGTTTGCATGAGATACAGGGGTAAAAACTAGCCAGTGGGTTTGTGGACCTAAATAAATGGATGGAGTCATTGTAAATTGGTTCAAGGTTGAAATCTGTGTTCTAGAAAAAGAAATGATGAAGAGAAAAATTCTGGTAGCTTGGACCCTGGTACAAGCCTTGGACAAGAGAAGCAGTGTTTAGGAAGACTTTTGTTTTCATGGATGGATGTTAGGCTATCTACTATGATCTAGTTTTCATCTATCTTCTCAGTTATACAGTGCAGGGAAACCATTTAAGGATCAAATTTCTGAGCTTTTTTTATTCCAGAAAAAGAAAACGTACTTGGAGGTATTCAGAGGGACTTCAAGTAATGGGTGGTAGTGATTTGAAATGAGAAATCCTGAACATCATGGTAGATTTTTTAAAGTCTGGCCATACTTTCTCATCCTGTTTCCCATTTGGCAACAGATTCAACACATTTGTGAAAGAGTTGGCAGGAATTAAGAGGTCATCTGTGGTCATAGAATAGGATGAGCCTATTTAGCTGATGCTGAAGCTCAACCCACAACCTTGATCTTACTGACATATTCAAACCACAATGAAATCGGTTACAGTTTTTCAAATCAATGTTGATTTTTCCCAGATAAAAGCTTGAATTGGTATCTTAATTGCCAATAACCAGAAAACATGTCTAATACTTTTGCAAATAATTTTCTTAACAGCATAATAATAAATGAAAATCTAAATTTGGGGTCCTTTGTTCAAACAAAAAAATGAACCCATGTCCCTTTTTGATAAAAAGAAATCAATTCTGCAAAATTCAGCCAATCTACTGTCCTTAGTAAATGCCTCTTTTCAAAGAGGCTATTTCTGTGGCTCCATGAGAGTTTCCAAACCCTGGGGAAAAGGAAGGGCACTGAATTGATGGTTATTAGTCAGCTTAAAGTGTCTTCACTAAAAACAAAGATGAAGACAAATTATAGAACCTAGTTTATTAAGTCTTTCTTCCCTCTGACTAATTCTCCACCTTCTTACCTCCTCAGTTCTGCCTTGATAGGATGCCACATGTGTAGTTGAGAATGATTGAAAGAGGTGGAAATTAATATAGTAAAATGGATAGTTTTGTAGACAAAGTATCTGAACTGTCAAATTATCAGTGTCAATAGATAAGGAAATACTGGTCCATTTGATCATTATCAAGTACCTACAATATGGCCTCTCTAGAGCTTAGATTTTACTTTGTATCTCTGATGATTCACCAAAATTATGGTGATTCTTTGGCATCTCATTAGAAAATGGTTAGGAACCACTGTATTTTGTTTATTAGATATTTAATTTTAAATACACCCAGGTTATTTAAATAGTAATCAAAATATTAAATAACTTATTAAATGTCCCCAGATTACAAGCCCCTGTTTCACTGAATCTAATCACACACATGTTCCTCCCAACATGGAATTCCCACTTAGATGAATTTCTATTGCTATTTAAAACATCTTGTCCCCCATGTTCCCTATCTTGTTCCCTAAATTCCTGTTTCTAACCCTTAGTATACTCTATTCAGTGATAAGGCTGAAAAAAACTGTAAGTTCATGAGACTAATCAACAATGGAGACCTATCCTGTAGTTTGTGGCTGCCACGGTAACGGAGTAAAAATTCAGGCATCGAGTGATGTGAATGACTGACAAGATATAAGTAAGCAAAGGGCTATAAGAAGTTTACTTAGTTTATTAGGATAATGTTGTCAAAACATGGAAAAGATCCATGCTGGCTATCATCTAGTACTGGCCAACCCCTTGTCTCCCCTTTTCTTCAAGAAACAGAGCTTAATCAGTGGCAAATAACACCAATGAGAAAGTAAAAAATTAGACCAGATCTAAAGAGACAAGGAACTGCCTAAATGAATGATTTTTTAATGTGATGTGGGTGCTGTTATAAGCATAAAACCTTCAGTTATGTGTGAAATAAAGAAACCATTGGTTTTCAGCCACCCATCCCAAACTGTCCAGCAGAATCTCCTAATTCCCACATTTATTTGGTCCATAGCCAAGAGGTTTCCTCTTTGAAAAACCTAGATAATGGGTACAAACCTGAACATGGATATATTCCCCCAACCTGAGCTCAGTGATGACTTTCTAGATTCCTGGTATCTAATAATAATTGGAAGGGAATAAACATTTATAGAGCACCAACTATGTATCAGACATTAGGCTAAATGTATTTTACAAATATTTTCATGTGATAATAAAGATCATTATTTGAATATAAAACAATAATATTTGATAATTAAACATCATATGTCACTAGACTATCTGAATACCATTCCCTGACCCATTCACCCACCCACATCATCTGTGCTGGCTCATATTATCTACAGTACCAAGTGGATTTTGATCAAAAAGCCTATGATCACTGTGGATATTGTTGCTCTATGTGCACACATGGATATGAGCAATAACTGTTTTACTATACACTGAAGTAATATATCCATTCCTCTTCCCAATTACCAGTTCAGTTCATGATGAATGAAACTTCTTCTTCATTATTAAAATGATATTCAAATAAGAATGCTTCAAATTAATTATCTTTATAACCATGTAAATACTATACTGACTACTTCTTAAAATCTGAGATGTATTAATAACTAACTTAAATTATTTAGCACTATATTCAGTTTATGCTATTGTGTCCTTGTGTATATACAATAAAAGCATAGGATCTGGCATGAAATATCCTGATCTGTGATCATGTGATTACTTATTACTCTTTGGCTACCAGTATTTATAGAATAAACATAACCCCTCCATCTAGGTTGGACTAGAATTGTCAATGTATTAGCTTTTGAACATTATATCATAAGACACCTAAGGAGAAGTTCCTGGCAGTCAAAAGAAATATTTACTTTTAAATGATGTGTTTTTTTTTCTTTTTTGTTTTTTTTAAAGTTATGGTCTATTTCATTCACAGCATAGCACAATCATTTGTGGTTAACAGTGTTCATTACTGTTCCTTCAGTAATACCTAATATTTTTAGAAACCCTTCTATCCCTTTTTTAATTTTCCAGCTGTTCTAAATATTTCACATTTAAAAATTAAATGCCATATTTTTTGAAAACCTTAATAACAAGCCTCCGTAGAAACAACTCTTCTGTATTAGTCACTATTTTCTCATTGAATATCACAAAAATTCTAACTTTTTGTTATATAAGCAGTCCTAATAACTATCTTTTTAAAAAAAATAGATTTTATTGTTTATTTATGATTTTTATGACTTAATTTAGGTTTTCTTTTCCTTTTTCTATTTGATCCTGCACTAAAAGTCTTTAGAAGAAAGATCATTATAATTGCAGGATACTGAGGTAACTTCATACAACTGAGGCATTTTTAAAGGATTTAATAAAGCTGTAAGAGAGTCATTTTGGCTGTTATTCCAGGAACTCTAGGTTTTTGTTCTACATTTCGAATATAATAATGTGACTTTCAGTAACTTAGCTATGGCAGCATTTTTTGTTTTTGTGTTTAATTTTTCAAAAGACGATTCTTAGTGCTAAGAATATACTGACTTTTCATTCCAAGAATAAGGCGGAAATTGTGGTGCTAGCATTATAATTATGTATTACTATTTAATGTAACAATATTAGTTGTTTTTAAAGATATATAAGAATCGATGTATCCAAAGCAATATTATGCCCTTAAAACCCAACCAACTAAATCAACCATATATTTCTAATTATTCTGACACTGGTCAAAATGTCTTTAGAACTCCTTTCAGAATTGCTTTGGGGTCTGCTACACATTTATTTGAAAATATTCATTGCTAGCCAATCTTCTTTCTTTAAAAATGAACTTGATTTTTTAAAAAAAAACAGCTCAGTTTTTTTGTCCTCAAGTCTTGTAAACAAGGTGGGTGAGTAAGCTGGATAATGAATGGGACATGGGTGAGCTGGATACTATAGTTATCACATAACCACATATCACATAGTGATTTTATTGGTGGCAGTCTGACAGATCTTTCAGAGGTCTACTATAGTTTCTAGCTCAAGCACAATTAGTCTCTACCTTATTTAACTTATTTTATAGAATTATAAAATTAAGTTGGAAGAGGAACATCAAAGGTCATTCATTCAGTCTGATCCTTACTTAAGGTATCAGGTATCCTCTGCAAAAAACGCCTCAGCTATATGAAATTAATCAATCAGCATTTATTAAGTGTTGAGATATTGAGCAATGGGGATACAAAAAAAAAGGCAAAAGCAGTACCTTTTATAATCTATTAGGAGAGACAAGATACAAACTAATACAAAATAAGTCATATGTAGGATAAAAATGAAATAGGGAAGGCACTAGAATTAGAGGGGATAGGGAAGGCTTCCAGTTAAAGATGGGGTTTTAGTTGGGATTAAAAGGAAGCTAGAGAAGTGAGTAGGTGCTGTGGAAGAGTGAGAGGTTCCAAGCATGAGGGAACAGTCAGAGAAAATGCCCAGTAGTGGATCTTGTTTGTGAAACACCCTGGAGGCTAGGGTTACTGAATTGAACATTATGTGTCAGGGAATAAAATGTACAAACAATTCTGGGGACATCAAGTAACTTGAAGCCTTCTGAATGAACAAACAGAAGTTATAGCTTCTGAAGAAGCTAAATCTCATCACCATGCAGATTGCCTCAGTGATCTCTCTCCTCTAAAGGACTGGAGAATAGAGCAATAAACTCCTTCCAAAGTCTTCCTTTATTGAGAGTTCTGAAATCTCAGAACTTCAAATCTCAGAACTTCAGGGTCACTCTATTTTCCATCAGTACCTCTCGTTGGCTCCTCCAGCACAGATCATCAGCACCACCATCACCACCACCCCCTTGCCCACACACTGGTTGTCCTCTATTTTCCTTCACCACCATTTTATAGCTTCCTTTTGTCTGTTGTTTTCCCCATTAGATTATAAGTTCCTTGGGGGACAGGACTGTCTATCTTTTCCTTATTTGTACCCCCAACATTTAGAACAATATAATAGGCACTTTAAAAGTATTTACTGAATTGAGCCAAAGTGAATTGAATAGACAGTTTCAAAAATATTATAACTAGTTTCAGTTAAACATCTTCCAATTTTACTATTGGTCAAGTCCTCATGAAAAATAAATACATATGTGTATATGTTTTTCCCAAGTTAAAGATTAAGAATTCTAAAAATATATAGTTTTGTAAGTTAAAAATAATAATAATGAAGTAAATAATGCAGAAAAGGAAATTGTTTGCTTGCTGAAAAATCAACATTTCATGGAGGTCTAAGAAATTGGGACTAGGAAAATCCTTGGCAACGAAAAGAGGTCTGACAATAAGGAATTGCCATTTAAAAGGTTCAGGAAGAAGCATCTTATACAAAGGAAAGAGAGGTAATCAAATAGAATGCCTAATTTTGATAGTCTCCTATGGGAAACTGAAGGATTCCATTTCAGACAAGAAAGGTTACTCAGAGATCAACTTCAAAGGTTATCTGGGGATAAGGTAGCATTTTGAGTAGCAATTTCTTACACTGTAATTGCCAAACATATTTAGGTTGTTTTTTTTTTTTAATTATACTGACTAGAGATAAAATAATCTATCACCAAATATGCGGATTCATGTAAATTAAAGTAAATGTTACTTTATGAAATTGATGCATTTTAGCAAAATTAATTCCTATAGAATCAATGACTCTTTCTTCTAGCTCTTAGATCCCACTATTATATTACTACCACTCCTATCACCACTTCAGGAGGGATGATCAAATTAACTCTGTCATTGTTCCTGGATGGATTGTGTCTGTCTTCTCCACACAGTCCCATTCTGCATCCCTATAACTTTCCAGATCAAAGTGTCATTTCCTGGATAGTTTCCTGATATAGTTGGCCACTAGATCCAAATAGCTGCAGACGAAGTGAGGCTGATAACTTTTTACAGCTCTCCCTCACTTAATATCAATTAACTCCTATGGCATGGCATCATCTCCCTGATGTCAATGGTCACCTTGCAGTCTGTAAATGTTTAACAACAGGCCTTTGAGAGTGAAGGGATATATTCACAGCTCACGTGTTAACTTTAATTTTCATTATTAACATTTTCTCCATTGCTTTCTTAAGTATAATCAATAAAACAATAGTACAAGCCCTGATTTGTCCTATTTGCCAATTTCCGACATAAAAATACTCATTCTGAAGATTTAACAATTAGCTCTCAGGAGTTAGTAAAATTAGCTCCAGTATTGTTGCTTGTGTTTTGAGGGTTTGCCATTTCCTTTTCCAGCTCATTTTATAGATGAGGAAACTAAGGCAAACAGGGTAAAGTGACTTATCCAGGATCACACAGCTAGTAAGTATCTGAGGCCAGATTGTAATTCACTTTAGAGAATTCTAAAGTGGGCCTGAAGTCAAGGTCTAATACTCTACCTACTGAATCACTTGATTGCCCTAGCTCAGTACATCCTTACCTATATTTATTGTCTTTTTCTATTAAAATATAGGACCTCTAAGAAGCTCAGTAGATAGAGCACTTTGCCTCAAGTGAAAAAAAAACAAAAACAAAAACAAAACCCTTCAATTTAAATATAACCTTAGACACTTTCTAGCTTAGACACTTGGCTAATAACTTAGCCTCTGCTTTTATCCACTGGAGAAGAAAATGACAGATTACTCTAGTATCCTTGCCCAGAAAAGCCCATGGATTTGGCATGTTATAGTCCACAGAATCATGAAGACTTGGACACAATTGAACAGCATGAAAATGTAAGCTACTTGAGGACAGGAATTCATTTTGCTTTTATGTTTGTATCCACAGTAGTTAGCACTAATAGCTAGCATATAGAAAGCACTTCATAAATGATTTTTCATTTATTTATTAATTTATTACACTTCTTAATAAGTGGGGATATAATCAATTATCCGCCCTTTGACCTCATTACAAAATAATTTTATTTTGTTTTACTACCTACTCAATCCAATTATTTTCAACAATGGGTAGTATTCAGTTTAAGTTAGGGGTTGTGACAGTGCAACATATATTTGAAATTTAAGTTAGTTTCTCATTCTACAAATGACAGAATTAAACATTAATTAAAAAGCAAGGCATTTCTGTTTTTCTTCCTCAATACATTTTTAAAACAATTTTTTTCTTTTCACACCTACTTTTAAGATCATTAGTATATCATTTATTTAAAAACATTTAATGAAAAAGCACTTTGATAAGGTACAATAATGCATGATGGGACCTATCATAGGTATAAGAATATTTTAGCAATTCTTTTTGTTATAACAAAGAATTAGGATTTTTAAAAATGAATAAAATAAGTAAATTGGAAATTTAAAAAAAGTTCACCATTTCAAAGGAAAATGACTGAACAAAATTGTAGTGGATGTTTACACAATATAATGTCACTGTAAAGACTTCTATGAATTGCTGCAGAATAAAATGAGTTGAATCAGGAGAACAAGTTATGTGATGACCATAATAATACTGTAAGGGAAATATCATTAAAGGACCTAAGAACTCTGACCAAATCAGAAACGAGTCATTTCTTCAAGAAATTGGTGCTGAAATATTACTGTGCCCCACCCCTACCACCACCTCTTGGCAGAGAGATACACATATATTAGAGTGAGACATATATTCTCTGATATAACTAATTTATTGATTCTTCAAGTCGCCGTTAAAGTCCTACCTTTTTTAAGAAGCCTTTTCCGGGACTCCTTAATGTTAGTGCTTTTCTTTAAATCTAATTTATTCTGTATATATCATTTATACTTAGTTGTTTGCTTGTCATCTCCCCTTAGACTGTGATCTACTGGAGAGCAGGGACTGTGGGTTGTTGTTATTGCCTTTTTTGGTTTCCCCAGTATTTAGCACACTGTCTCACATATGGTATGTGCTTGATAAATACTAGTTGACTGACTGATTCTGACATGGATATTTATTACAAAGGAGGATATAAATTCTACATAGTAGGTAATGGCAAATATGGAAAAAAGAAGGCGTCACCAACATAGTTATTTTAATTCATGGAAGAAAATGAAATGAGTGAAAGTACAAAAGTAGAGCACTTTTGTTACTAACCCTGATAAAATATGATATATGAAAATACATAATTTAGTAAAATAAAAATACATTATTTTGTAATTAATATTTAACTCATTCTGGACAGGATATGAAACTCAATGAACTAAACATAATTGTTATATATGAAAATTTTGTTATTTGACATATATAGGTATATATACATACATATATATATATATATATATATATACCTATTTTTTATGTTTTTGTGTAATCCATTTTTATTCTTCTTTGTGTCACAGAAATAGTTGTATTTGTTGATGATTACTAAATTCACACACAAAAAAGGAAAAAAATATTGCATAAAATAAGTTATTTTTCTACTTTTTTGCTTTACTTTTCCATAGAAGAGAAATGTTTGATAACATTCCACTTTTTTCTCTTTCAAAATATCGCTAAAAATAAAAAAATATAACCAAAAATATTGCTATGAGTTTGGTCAAGAAAATTTCCTGCATTTTACAGATGAGGAAGGTGAGTATCATACTTCTTAGATGACTTCTCAGATACCCTCCTCACTGATAACATAGGCTAAATAATAAATAGAAGTTTCTCCCCCAAAATGAGGTTGAAATCTTAAAGACTACAAGTAATATTTCTTTTTGTCTTTAATAAGCAACTTCATGTGAAAAACTCAGTTAGGTTTGTTATCCTATCAAGAAAAGAGGGGAGGAAGGAAGAAAATGAAGAAAAGGAGGAAGGAGGAAGAAAAGGAAAGAGAGAAATACAGAAAGAGAAACTGAGAGACACTGTGAGAGATAGAGAGAAACAGAGAGATACAGAGAAACAAGAAAGAGACAGATAAACAGACAAACAGAGACAGAGAGACAAACCGAAAAAGAGAGATAGGGAGATTGATAAGTATCAGATGATAGATGTTTAAGGACAAGAATTTGCTAAACCTTCCTAAACCTGAAAGATAATCTTCAACAATAGCTGGAACCCAAATTGCAGCATACTATGAGTTTCTCTCAATTTAACTTATTGAATTGTAGCTGGGCTTGTGCTTGAAGTATTTCTAGTTTGCTTTAAACTTTAAGATATTGTACTCTGTAAATTTGAGAACTCAGGGTTAACTCTAAGCTTTGATGAGATATCAGAGTTGAAACTTAATAGAGATAGTAGAGATCATATTTAAGTCTGTACATGTTTATAGTACTTCTCAACAAGTAACAATTGGCTTATTTAAAATGAACTCACAAGATTTTGTTCAAAAGAACAACAGAAATTAAAAAACATTTGGTGATAGATTCATAAAATCCTGGATCTAGAGTTGAAAGAGGTCTTAGATTGTTTGTAACCCAATTCACTCACTTTACAAATTTAAAAAATTGGCATAGGGAGCATAGATTTACATAGATCATAAGCCAGATATGTTGTTACATCCAAATGAGCAATCCCATCAGCCTTTCTCTTCCCTTCAGGATATGCCCTTCCCTGTGCACCCAGGGTTGCTTAGGAACTTCCAAAGTAATATTTGCAAAACGAAGGTGCTAGTTTAGATCATCTCTAGTTTCTTTCCAATTTTTAGCATTTTATTATTCTAGAATATTAATTATTGATCACCCAAGTACCCAGAGTTTTTTAGAGTTTCCAAAGGTCAGTCAGTAAGTAAACAGGTAATAAATGTTAGTGTAGCCAGTTAATTGGCACAATTCTGCTGTCTCACATTTTTAATTATTTGATTCAGACAATAAGGAATAATGCTAAAAATTCAAGTTAGATAAGCATGGAAAATGCCTCCAATGAGACTTTTTATCTCCTGGAAGTTAGAGATCATGTTTTATTTATCTTCCCATCTTACCAGTTGCTATCATAATATATTTATTAAGTATATTGTCTGTGATTAATTAATGTTTTTAACTGAATGAATGAGATTATCACATTTTGTTTTTAAGTTACTTGTTTCTATAAAACATGATTTAAAGAACCTTTATATGACTTAGGGAGCTATGTGTAGGGCCAACAAATGAGGATTTTTATGGGAGCCAATGGTAGCAAACTTGTGTAAAATTTTTAAAATATTCCAACTATAGGGATACCATCAGCTTTTGTTAAATATAAAAATCAGATATGAAAGCATAAGTAAAGAACATAAAGTGCTAAAAAAAAAATGTTAGCTATTATTATCATTAAAATGGTAGCATTTCTCATTCTCAAATAGTATAAAAAGCATCACAAAAACCCTGACAAAGAAAAGTGATAAAAGCATCACCTCTCTCTTCCCTTTCATACTTTGGCAGAACAAGATTTCTTATGAATTTCTGTCCACAAATAACTATTGATTATCCTCAAAACAGTTTTGAACTCTATATGGCCTATGTATATGGTCTCTGCCTGTTTGATTAGTCAGAATAATACATTTAGAGTGAATACAGAAAATACATTTAGATTGTATAAATTCCTACTTTTTAAAACTACTTCTCATTAGTTACTTCTCCTTTCCTATTTTTATTTATATAATTACTTTAGAATTATTTTTACTTCATGTCATAAATAAAACAAAGTACTTCTTTCTATGGACCCACTTCCCCCCCTCAAAAAATGGGAGAGGAATCTACAAATGAGTTAATACCTTGTAAAATTCAACTTTTTACAAAAATTCAAAAATCAATCAAACCTCTTATGATGTGATACCAGTACAGGGAAAATCCCATCAATGAAAAATCAGATATATAAGGCAAGCAGGCATCCTTAAAAATTATCAAGTCCTATCCCTCACTTTACAGATCAAGTAACTGAAACTCAGGTCAAGTGACTTCACCAGCACTGCAGAGTAAATAACCATATGAGATGGGGCCTGAATACAAGTCTAGTTAATTCAAAGTACACTGCCCTGTGTACTGTAGTATATTTCCTCTCAAGAAAAATTTTGCCATTTAAAATAGGGATTTTCTTAGGGGAAAAACAGGGACAGTTCTTAGAAGAAAAAGGCCATCCATCATTGAAGCTATCTGAAGACAGGAAATAAGCACAAAAGTAATGAAATCTTGACAGTTTCACTTAATATTGACTCCTCTCAGAGAAAAGGATGTAGCTAGTTGGTGCAGTGGATAGCATTCCAGGCCTGGAGTCAGAGATAGCTGAGTTCAAATAAGACCTCTATAATAAAGGTGTCATGATTATGAAACCTGTAAATTTAAATTATTTATAAGACATTTGGTAGTCAAGACGTTTACCAAACAGTATGCCACATGCTGAAAGTGATTTCCTCACCTATAAAATACTTCAGTTATTAATATGAAATCACTCCCTCTATCAAAATTGTGGTATCGTTACAATTCTCCAGATGGCTCTCTTTTTCTGCAAATTTGAATTCCACAATTCTACAATTTGAAGAAGAAATATTACACAACACATTTTCATTATAGAATATATAAGGCCATAATATTATTTCTTTTGATTTCACTCATATTTAAGGAAACTATCATCTTTTAAGAGTGAGTGACAGAGACAGAGAGAGGGAAGGACGGAAAAACAGAGGGAGAGAAGGGAAGAAAGGAGGGAGAGAGAGAGAGAGAGAGAGAGATCTTTGAAAGACACATTAAGTTTAGTTTCCCCTTTGAACTATGTCAGGATACAGAAAATAAACTGACTTAACTGTATCATAAGTAACAAGGTACCTAATACACAGTATTGGAGCCTCTGCCAATTTTATTCAAGAATTCCATGTTATAGTTTTCAAGGGAATTAGGAATGCCTTTGATATTCAAAGTATTCTGTTTCTCAAGACTAAAAAAGTAAAAGGGGGGAAAGAAAATATAAGGGATTCAATGGAGGTGAATTATTTACATCCCTACATGGGACGATGATATTTATTATTCTAAAAAACTGTACCACAAATACTATATCTAAAAGGAATGTGTGTGTGTGTGTGTGTGTGTGTGTGTGTGTGTGTGTGTGTGTGTGTGTGTAAAGAGAGAGACACAGACATAGACAGAGACAGAGACAGAGGGTATGAGTATAAAATGAATTTGAGGTAATACTATAAAAATAACTAAACAATGAAAAGGAGGAGTAAATAGGGAGCAGAAGGAAGGAAGAGGTATCATAGGGTAAATTATTTCACATGAAGAGTCTTGAAAAACCCATTATAATAGAGGGGAAGATGGGAGGTGGGTGATGGGCATTGCTTGAATCTTACTATCATCAGTATTGACTCAATGAGGAAATAATATACACAATTAGTTGAATATAGAAATATATCTATTCCCCAGCAGGAAAGTAGGAGGTGAATACATTAGGTAAAGGGATGACCTCTAGTAGTTACTAGGTCTATATGCGAAATTATAAAAATGGAAAAGGTACCTACATGTACAAAAATATTTATTGCAGCCCTTTTCATGGTGACAAAATATTAGAAACTGAGGAAATATCCATCAATTGAGTGGATGACTATGGTATATGAATGTAATATAATACTATTATGCAATAAGAAATGATGAACAGGCAAATTAAAAAAAAAAAAGACAAAACCTAGAGAAACTTTTACAAAACAATGCAAAGTGAAATGAGGAAAATCAGGAAAACATTGTACACAGTACCAGTGACAATGAATGATGATCAGCTACAAATAATTCAGTTCTCAGCAGGATAATGATTCAAGGTTAGCACAAAGGACTCAGGAAGGAAAATAGTATCTACATCCAGTTAAAGAACTGATAGATTCCGAATGCAGATGAAAGTTTTCCTTTTTTAACATAGTTTGTTCTTTTTCGTGGTTTTTTTTCCTTTTGCTTTGTTTCTTCTTTCACAACTCTGATTAATATGGAAATATGTTCTACATGATAGCACATATATAACCTATATCAAATTGCCTACCCTTTTGGGAAAAGGGAAGGAGATGTGGGGGGAGAGAGGAAGAAAAATTTGGAACTCAAAATCTTTTCTAAAAAATGACAATACTAAAAGTTTTCTTAACATGTAATTGGAAAAAATAAAAAACTATGTAAAAAAAAAGAATTTCCCTTTTCAGAAGACTAATTAACAGTTAGTGTAGCCTAAAGATTGCCTAATGGTCAACATTCTATAGAGAGGCTCAGAGGCATATACTTCCCCTCCCCTCAACAAATATATTCACTGTAAGAAAAGAGACTCCTCTTCTAAATCAGACAAGGGAATGAAGAAGGAAATAAATGTTTATATAGCACCAACTCTGCTGTAATCACTATGCTAAGGACTTTACAGACACTCTCTCATTTATTTAATCAATAGTTACTTTCAAAATTATATTATTGATAACAAATTCTAATGAAGAAATTGAGGTCATTACTATTTTTTATATTTGTATGTGGTCATTATAAATGGCATTGATAGAAATATTGTAATGATTTTCACATTAGAATTCACCCATTTTGCAAATGAAAAAAAAATTGCCAGATACATTAATGTTGCTTTTCCAGGTATTCTGTGTATAAAGTATGGTTAGACTATTCTGTCTAGTCCAACTAAATGACCCACATATTCCTCATATTTTCTTTCATATGCAGTTTCTTACTAGGTCATGTCATTTCTTCCTTTGAAAGGAAATAGTTTTTAAATGTATCTGTCCTTTTTAAAATTTAGCATAATGGATAGAAAGCTGGGTTTGGGGTCAGGAAGAAATGAATTCAAATCTTACCCATGATCCTTATTGTATAATCCTAATAAGACACCTGTGTCAGACTATTCCCTAATACTGCTCTCCTAAATCACAATGGATTATAACTGATTGATGGAAAAAGCTACTCATTTTCTCCTTACTGACTAAATCACTGATTTTTTGCATATTACATTCCATTTTCACAGTATATATCTAAATCCAGGCTCAAAATATCTCTCATATATATTATTGCAGTAGAATATTATGTGGTCTTTTTCTTCATTCCTTCTCCAAATCTTTTCCTCTCCTAATCCTATATACAGCCACTAGAGCAGTAATTCTAATACACCATTTTTGAAATGTAATGCCTATACTCTAGAACCTCAATGGCTGTCAATTACCATATAAGAGAGAGCATAAATTAATCATCCTGACATTTAATACATATCATAATTTAACTCCACATTAATCATTTAAACTCTCCTACCATTCACCACTACCCATCCTTCATCCCAATCTAGCAAGTCTTCATATTGACCTGCCAACCATGGAATATTCATTCTCATCCCTGTGTATTAATTTATTCTTCTTGAAATAACCTCCTCTTTACTCTCTCCATCTACTCAAGTCTGATCTAACTCAATTCAATATAGTTCAACAAATATTTATTGAGTTCCTGGTGTGAAATCTTTCTGAGCCATTCTATCTTAAATCTGATCTCTCTCCATTTTGATCTGATGTTACACTTACTGTCTATGACATATACTTTAGCATTTGAATATCTTCTATACTATATTTTTTTCTCTATTCATTTCATATGTTTAGATCCTCTCCCCTATCCCTTTAACCCGCTCATTCAAATAACATCAATGCAGATGGCTAGAGCTTTGTATTATAACTTCATGATACACAGTAGGGAATCTGTAACTGGTTTTTGACAATGATAATATTAATAAATATTTCTGTAAAGTCATTTATACCTGGTGCAGTGTTGAGCATATGGAAATTGTTCATAAAAATAATTATAAATTGAATAAATAAATATAATTACCAAATCTGATATATATATATAATATGTTTGTATATATATATATATATATATATATATATATATATATATATATATATATATATACATATATATATATATAGTCAGTATCTGTTCATTAATTTGCACTTGCTAGATCATTTATTTCTCTGTGAACTACAACAGTTTAATCTTCTGCTCTAGGATATAAAGTTTCAAGCAGACTAGAAATCTGGACTGGTTCACTCAGTTGATCAGGTTATTACTGTTATAATACTGAGGCCAAGGTCCCTGGTTCAATTCTCACTTATCATAATATTTAAAAAAATCTCTCCTGAAACTTCACATTGTAATAGTAAATAAGGCTATTTCTTTATCACAGAGAACATGAATAACTCTGGATAAGCCACTGGTATCATTAGTGAAGGAAGAATTCCAAACATAGATCCTTACAGATTGTGGGTCAATATCATTGTTAGATTAGTTTTCTCCAACAAGTAGGTCATTGTCAGGTGAAAAAAAAAATTAAGCGCTTCCTATTATTGTACATAATGTATTGATAATAATAAGCTACATTTATGTTTTATGTAAATGTTTTATATATATATATATATGTTGTAGCACGAATTTAATCTCATTTTTAGCATTCATGTAACACTGAAATTATGCAAATAGTATGTCTTGGAATCCAGAATTGAACCTGATCCTTAGTCCTAGCCAAATCTGAACAGGGATTCTTTTATGACAATCTAAAGAACTCATTATCCAGCTTTTAAGTTGACAAGATTCTATTATAAGCATTCTATCTCCCACTTCCATGGGATTGCACAGTTCAAGTCTGAATTCAATTCCTTTCTTAGCTTGACCTCACAAAAACACAATCTGTCTCTCTCTCTGTCTCTCTGTCTCTCTGTCTCTCTCTCTGTCTCTCTCTGTCTCTCTCTCTGTCTCTGTCTCTCTCTCTCTCTCTCTCTCTGTCTCTCTCTCTGTCTTTCTCTGTCTCTCTGTCTCTCTCTCTGTCTCTCTGTCTCTCTCTCTGTCTCTCTCTCTGTCTCTCTGTCTCTCTCTGTCTCTCTCTCTGTCTCTCTCTCTCTCTCTCTCTGTCTCTCTCTCTCTCTCTCTCTCTCTCTCTCTCTGTCTGTCTCTCTGTCTGTCTCTCTCTCTCTCTCTCTGACTCTTTCTCTGTCTCTCTCTCTCTCTCTTTTTCTGTATGTGTGTGTGTGATTTCGTCTCCTCCTTCTCTCTTCCTCCTCCTCCTCTCCGTCTCTCCTCTGGGTCTCTGAGTCTCTCTTTCCCTCTCTCCCTCTACTCTCCCCTCCCCCTCTCCTCATCTCTCCCTGCTGGTAAATGTGTGTGTGTATGTGTATATATAAAAAATTTTAGATGTGAGAATGAAATAGATATAGATATAGAGAAGATAATATGTGGCTATTTAGATATCAATATCCATTTCATTCATCTCTATATCTATAATTTTAATGACACTAAACTAGAAGTATCATAGACATGAAGAAAATGTTTTTGATTAAGGGACAAAACTTCAGAGCTCCAAGCTTGCAATGCTAAAGTTTCTAAGGATATTTATATCAGGTCATTTCCTAATTGTGTGGGTATTCTTAGACATGGCTCAAAATAATTTAATGCATAAAATACAAAGTCTGGTTTGGAATGAAACTTTGTCCTACTTCCACAATGTTGAAGGTTCAACTGACTTGATAGTCCTTGGAATTCTTTTTCACATTCTTTTAAAAGCTCTGAAGGAAAGGATTATAGGTAATCCTTGAAGCTATTCTAACATGCCATAACAGAGAGCTCACCCTAGAGTCTGAGACAGAGACCTGGGTTTAAGTCCTGCTACTGAAATATATTGCCTGTGTGACCATGAGCAAATGACAATTTCTTAGTAGCCCAGATAACTTTCTTAGTGTTATTAAAAGATGTTTGTTAATCTGAAACAGTATAGAATCATTTCTACCCTGGGAACTCCATCCTGTTGAAATCATAAGTCCAATTGAAAATCCCAGATTATTACTTTTATCATTTCCACTGATTAAATCTTTAGGAAATCTAATATTTAATAATAAAAATTCTTATTTGCACTTTAACATTTTCTGGTATATAAATGATATTACTGAATAAAGATACACTTTCAATTTCTGAAGGGACAGATCTATTTGTATCCATAACAAATCAGGCAGAAAATCATTAAAATATATATTTTTATAAGCCCAAAACATGATGTAGTATTTAGTTAGGAAAAAAAACATAAGCATAAATCAAAAGTAGTAACAACAAAAGTATGATCTGAATTTATTATTTTTTCCTATGAGCCCATCCTTATGCCTCTAGGCACATTTAAAAGAAAAGAAATTCTCAGCAAAATTACATCAAAACTTTCCCACTACAATAATCAGGAATGGAAAAAACCTATTCTTCAAACCAATATCACTTTTAAAAGCAATCTTGCATCAAATTCACTTGAACACAGGCTTCAACAAATTGATGGATTTTGACACTGACACCAAAGTGATCAGAATCTATTAAAACAACAAGAAACTGGTTACAAAATGAACTGTCTTCCATTTAAAGGTTCATTCCTTTAGCCTCAGGGATATTATGAGAAAAGAGCTTTCAGAAAGTACTATATAAATGTGTGATGCTCTCATCATTATCATTATTAAGTAATAGCAATAACACCAAAAATGTTCGATACAAACGAGAAGTCTTTTTAAGTGGTTCCTTGTAGTAAACTATCTTTGCTCACAACCTTTACAGGCAGGATCAGTGATAAATGTATCAAGTTCTGGAATATTTGCCCTTCAGCCTTTCTTTTCCATTTGAGTAACGGAGTAAATAAGTAGTGCCCATCCTAAGGTATCCATGGTGATGAGACACCAGAAACTGGGAGAAATTAAAGAAGAAATAAAATAAAGGATCTGCAAGGCAAGAGTGAAGGCAACAGGAAAGCAGAGAAGTATTCAGAATATTTAATTGCACAGAAATATGAGACTTGTCCTCAAAAGTCTGGGAGACTGGGAGTTTGAGAAACTGAAATTATCATAAGTAGCAGTGGGAAATTAGAAATGAAGAAAATAGAAATATTATATGTCTCTCTCTTCTTTTCAAATATTGGAGGGCAAAAGGTCAAAAAAGGATTTTGAAGTGAGGAGGAGGAAGTATCTGCCAGAGAAAACCTCATTTTTAAATTACTCTGGAGTTTTATAAACACCTTTAGGATTAATTCAAGGATTTCTCCTCCTCCCTTTCTTTATTTTAGTAAAACTTTATTCTGTAATATTTTTAACTAAATGTTTACAAAGAAGGAGTTCATAAAATCATGTATTTGGAACTTAATAGTTCCTTAGAAACTACTTAATCTAGCCCATTCATTTTACAGGTAAGAAAACTAAGGCCCAAAAACAAAAATCGACTTCCTGTGGATATACAGGTAATAAAAATATGAACCCAGGTCCTCAAAATTTCAGCTTCAGGATACCATGAAGGTAGATTTTTTAAGTAGCGACTAAGAGTAAAGAAAATCAATTTCTCAGGATGTTGATTTCAAAAAGCAGTCTCAGTTTGTCATCAGTGTCTGAAAATAGCTATTCTGAGTTATAAAGGCTATGGCAAATTTCAAGATTTACTATAATTTCAATTTCAAACATTTGCTGGTTCTGTGATCCTGAGTAAGTCATTTAACCTCAATGAGTCCAAGTTTCCTCATTTGTAAAATAAAGAGAAAGCAGAACAATAGAATGGAGAACTAATATAAGTGTCAGCATAGCTTGTCTTCCAATCCCTCTACTACACCTGACATTTAGTGACTCTACAGCCATAAACAAGTCAACTCTGAGACTTCATCACAAATAGGTTGGAGGGAATTTCTAAACCAAATGAAATAGCGATGATATTTCTACTACCTAAGTCACAAAGGTGCTATGATATAGATCCCCTATCCACTACTAGATAGCAAATTTATTAAGGAGAGATCTAGACTTTATCTCCTTGCTTAATTTTTTATCTTTCCCAGTGCCTAGTATAGTGTTTTATAACAATAAATGATCAGTAATGAGAATTTCCTCACCAGAGACATTTTACACCAATGAAATCACAGATCTAGTACTCCTCTCAGTAAAAAAGAAAGACAAAAAAGACAACAATGATTTGTGTTCACATTTATAGAACACTTTAAGGTTAACAAACCACTTTTTTTTTTAGGTCTGAACTTTATATATATATATATATATATATATATATATATATATATATATATATATATATATATATATATATATCTTTTTATTTACCAGATATAGGCATGGGTAATTTTTCAGCATTGACAATTGCAAAATCTTTTGTTCCAACTTTTCCCCTCCTTCCCCCCACCCCCTCCCCTAGATAGCAGGTTGACCAATACGTGTTAAATATGTTAAAGTATAAGTTAAAAACAATATACATGTGCATGTCCATTAAGTTATTTTGCTGTACAAAAAGAATTGGACTTTGAAATAATGTACAATTAGCCTGTGAAGGAAATTAAAAATGCAGGTGGACAAAAATAGAGGGATTGGGGATTCTATGTAGTGGTTCATAGTCATCTCCTAGAGTTCTTTCATTGGGTGTAGCTGATTCAATTCATTACTGCTCTATTGGAGCTGATTTGGTTCATCTCATTATTGAAGAGGGCCTCGTCCATCAGAATTGATCATACAGTATTGTTGTTGAAGTATATAATGATCTCCTGGTCCTGATCATTTCACTCAGCATCAGTTCATGTAAGTCTCTCCAGGCCTTTCTGAAGTCACTCTGCTGGTCATTTCTTTTTTTTTTTTAATTTAATTTTTATTTTATTTTATAATTATAACTTTTTTGACAGTACTTATGCATGGGTAATTTTTTACAACATTATCCCTTGCACTTACTTCTGTTCAGAATTTTTCCCTTCCTCCCCCACCCCCCTCCCCCAGATGGCAGGCAGTCTTATACATGTTAAATATATTACAATATATTCTAGATACAATATATGTGTGTAGAACCGAATTTCTTGTTGCACAGGAAGAATTGGATTCAGAAGGTAAAAATAACAGTTTACATTCATTTCCCAGTGTTCCTTCTCTGGATGTAGCTGATTCTGTCCATCATTAATCAATTGGAATTGGATTAGCTCTTCTCTATGTTGAAGATAACCACTTCCATCAGCATACATCCTCGTACAGTATCATTGTTGAAGTGTATAGTGATCTTCTGGTTCTGCTCATTTCACCCAGCATCAGTTGATGTAAGTCTCTCCAAGCCTCTCTGTATTTCTCCTGTTGGTCATTTCTTACAGAACAATAATATTCCATAACATTCATATACCATAATTTACCCAACCATTCTCCAATTGATGGACATCCATTCATCTTCCAGCTTCTAGCCACTATGAAAAGGGCTGTCACAAACATTTTGGCACATACAGGTCTCTTTCCCTTCTTTAGTATTTCCTTGGGGTATAAGCCCAGTAGTAGTATGGCTGGGTCAAAGGGTATGCACATTTTGATAACTTTTTGGGCATAATTCCAGATTGCTCTCCAGAATGGTTGGATTCTTTCACAACTCCACCAACAATGTATCAGTGTGCTGGTCATTTCTTACAGAACAATAATATTCTATAATATTCATGTACCACAATTTATTCAACCACTCTCCAATTGATGGGAATCCATTCAATTTCCAGTTTCTGGCCACTACAAAGAGGGCTGCCAAAAACATTTTCTCTTCTTTACAATCTCTTTGGGATATAAGCTCAGTAGTAACACTGCTGGATCAAAGGGTATGCACAGTTTGATAACTCTTTGAGCATAGTTCCAAATCATTCTCCAGAATGGCTGGATGTATTCACAATTCCACCAACAATGTATCAGTGTCCCAGTTTTCCCACATCCCCTCCAACATTCTGCATTATCTTTCCCTGTCATTCTAACCAATCTGACAGATGTGTAGTGGTATCTCCACTTTTTAACATGAAACTCATACTGATTACTTTCGATATGAGAAACAATGGGACAAAACTAGGAAAGATAGAAACATAAATAAGTTCCTACCCTCAATGAGTTTACAATCTGACTGAAGAAAAGATTAGTGCATAAAAACTGGGATTTATGACTACTTCCAGAAACAATAAGGTCACTAGAAAATTTCATTCAGAAAGATACTTTTTCATATGATAAAATTCTCCAAGGAAAATAGTATAATTTATCCAAACAATTCTCAACTATTTTTGTCCCAGGGCCCGAAAGAACTTTTATTTATAAGGGAAATCATATTCTCTAGCCAAGCAGTTGCTAAACATTTGAGATTAAGATACCCAAAGAGCTTTTACTAATATAGATTATATTAATCAATATTTGTCATGTTCCAATTTAAACCTGATACTTTTAGAAAAATATATATTTGTTTAAATAACAAGTTACTGAAAATATCAATATTAAATCTATTACATGTTAACATTTTATGAATACATAATTATATATTATGTATAAAATATTATGTAAAGTTTATATACTATGTATAAAAACTAGTGAGAAGAGCGACATTGTTTCATATATTTTAGGTAAATCTCTATGTCTGGCTTAATAAAAGATAGTTGGATTCTCATTTATGCTTGTTTATTCAGTCTGTTGTGATACATACACATCTTGCAATGATTGAATTGCAAGTAGAAAATCAGAATTCACAGAAATATATTATTGGATAAAGGGGTATTCTAATAGATAAATAACATCTTAGTATTATTATAAAAATCATTTTGATCCCTAAGACCTCTTGAAAGTTCCTCAAAACTCCCAGGGTTTGGAGGACCAATTTTTGAGAATCATTCCTTTAGCCACTGCATTCTGTAGCACCTGAACTGCTTGATAACCATGTTTCTGCATCTCTACTGGAACTTCATTGCCTGTCCTTCAAAAGCACTACACAATTTCGTACTCAAGCCACCCTTGTCCCCACTCTTCCTTACCCTGCTACACTTCCCTTCATTTTCCTCAGGTTTGTTCCCTTAATTCTTCCCTGCAGTCCTGCCTCTGGGAAAGATTCATTACGATATATTAAAACAACCCTCCTTTAATTCACTCTAGAGAGTTTTTGCTGAGCACTTTAGAGGAGTGAAAGTCAAATCTGGAGTGGACCTTAATTCCCCTGGGAATATAGTCTCCCCTTTACTGAACAAGCAAGCTAAAGTCTGAGGTGGCTATGGGGCCAAGATGCTTTCTAGTCCTTGAGGGGAAAAGGTTCTGGCAATTGACCCAATCTATAATCTTTCTCCAATTTCATAAAAGTAATGATATCACAAAGTTGAAAAGATAGTGCTTTCTTCAAAGGCATTTTTAGATTTCAGTCGATTCTTACCCACTTCTATTCACTCACTAAGTTTTTCACAGTCAGTTTAACAACTTAACAAACACAAAATGGAATTCAATGACTGAATAACATAGATTCAAGCTACATGCACTAAGAGTAGTAAGGAAAGAGAACTAGAACTATAGAAATCTTCATAGAAGTGAAAGAATTTTAGCTGGACCTTAAAGGTATTTCAATCTAGTATATTTCAATGGATTCTTCACTTTCCACTCCCTCCACACCTATTGTCTCTCCTCTCATTTGTGAGTTTCTACCAGTACCTCCATGTTGAATCAACTCCCAGTTAACCATCCTTCACTATTCACCAAAGCTTCTACATTTACATTCTCTCCTCCTCATTTCCTTTCAGCTCCTTTGTATGTGATGACTTTCCTCAGAATGAAAGCTTATTTAACATAGGGACTATCTTTTTTGCTATTGTTTGCTTTATCTTTTTTATCTTTCTTTTTTGTTCTGATTTTATATTCCTAGTGCTTATCTGCCACATAGTAAATGCTTAAATAAATGCTTGTTGAATTGATTTGATTTGACTTCACTTCACACATAGTTTTTCCCCTTTATTTTGTTTTTTCATCCAAATTAACAAGCATTTATTTTCTATTCCTCCTACTTCTCCCTTAGTTGCACAATACAAAATAAAGTGAAACATTGTTGGCAAATATGCATAATCAAACAAAACAAATTCCTACATCTATCAGATCCAAAAATACATGCCTCTTTCTGTACATTACCTTTCTGGCAAATTGTGAGTAGCATGTTTTACTTTCAATCTTTTGGATTTATGATTAGTCACTCAATCAATCAGAGTTCTGAAAAGCTGTTTTCTTTATAAGGTTGTCAATATAGGAATGGTTCTAATTCTACTCACTTCAAAAATGCATCAGTTTATAGAGATCTTCCCAGTTTATCCCCAAACTATCTATTTTAGCATATTTCATGGTGTAACAATATTCCATTTTATTTATATACAATAATTTTATGGACTATTCTCCAATAAAGGGACATCTCCTTGATTTCCAGGGGAGTCGTCTGCTACTCTGAAAAATGCTATTATAAATATTTTTGTACAAATGGGTCTTTTCCCTCTTTCTTTGTTTTTGTTGGAATATAAAGCTAGTAATGATATCATTAGGTTAAAGGTTATGTACAATTCAATGACAAATACATAGTTTCAAATTGCTGTTCAAAATACTTATACCAATTCATAGCTCTACCATTAATACATTAATGTGCCTTCACTAGTTGTTTTCACTCTTCTTTCCTGATTCTATTAGTCTCAATATAGAATGAGACTTAAGATAGTATAAATTCCAAAAAAAATTGCTGGAACTACTGGAACTCAAGGACACATTTACTTTTATATGTTTAATAAATGCTTACTGATTTGACTCTACTGAGTTTCCTGGTGCTCGTGCAAAGAAACCTTTTATCAAATACCTCTAGAAAATATGAAGAATATTGGGACCTCTAAGTAAAGAAAAAAACTATAGTGTTTTTTTTTCCCAAAATGTTCCAAAGTGTAAACCTGTGACCAATTGGGGGTAGACATTTGTAGAGAAGCAATAGAGAAGTAGATTACTGATTTAAAAGACCAAATAATTAACATAAACAGCTTCACCTAGTAGAAAAAGCACTGAGAAGATCTGGTTTGAAGCTCTCCCTCACATCCCCCAAGTGCCAAATACTTGTGCAAGGTCATATAGCCAATATATTTGAGAGGTATGAGCCCAAACATTTCTGGATTCAACTCTGTATTTTGAGTCACTACATCATTATAATGCCTCTCTAAACTAAAAATAAAACAAAATCCAATAAGATTAAAAAAATAAAAATTTATACAAACTTTGTTCTTAAAGTAGCATATATTATATTCCATCTAAATCAAAATAGAAAAGAGGGCAACCATGATCTCATGAAAGTAATGAGCAAAAAAAAATCTAGTAAAAAGAAATGAGGAAAGTACATTTTGCTCAAAGGTACCATGGATAAGAAAATATTATATATGCACATATGTAACATATACATATATCTACATATGTTTGTGTTTATAGATTTTGACATAAAGATCTATATAGAGACAGTATATTTATAAATTTGTAAGTTCTTAAATCAAGACTGCACTAAGACTTGAGACAGCCTGTATGTCTAACAAATTCAGAGAATGTCCATATTTAGAAGAAAAAACCAATTGAGCATCAGGGAGAAATATACAGCAAGAGAATAATTTTAGGGAAATTCAATTTGATCCCTTCCGACATAAATCTAAAAGAAAGAAAAACAATAAAAAATTAAGAAACTGAACAGAATTTTTAAAAAATTAGATATGATCATTCATGATTACTGAATGGGGAACACACTTATTTTTAAGCTTTATATGTCACATTTCCAAAAAGCAATCATTTAGCTTAAATAAACAAACTCTAAGAAACAAAAATATTACTACAATGAAATAAAACTTATCAATAATGAAATATAAGGAAAGATTTCAGACTTAAATAGAGACTAAATAATATAATCCTAAAGAATTAATAAATCAATGAACAATTATAGAAATAATAAATTCCATTAAGGAAAATTATAACCATAAAAGAGCAAAACATTTTGGGTATATAGCTAAAACAGTCTTTAAGGGAAAGTTAATCTCCCTGATATATTTACAAAAGGGAAAAAGAAAAAATCGATGAAATTAACCACATAACTAAAACAAACTAGAAAATCAGCAAATTTTAAAAGCCAAATAAGCACAAAAAAAAGAAATTCTGAAATCAGAGAGAAATTAATAATAAATAACTATTAAATGTCTAATGAATATATATTGTGTTACTTGTTTTAAAAATAGAAATTTCATGTATCTTATTAAATTCCTTTCATGAGACTATTATTATCTTATGGCTAAGATAAGAAATAAAGCAGAGGAAAAAAAAACCTTTAGGCTATAATCACTAATAAATGTTTATGCAACAAATAAAATATCGGAAAAGAAGCCTCAGTAAAATAAGCTTAAGTTATTTCTACTCATCAGGATTGTTAATTCAAGGAATGTAGGAATAATTTCATGACTGCACAATTATAAATATAACAAATCACTTTAATGACAAAAATTAAAATTTCATGACTAAAACAAATGCAGAAAGTCTTCAACAAAATACAGAACTCACATGGCAAAAATCCTAAATTACACATACAAACACAGACATATATTATTTATACATATATATGTATGTGCACACACATATACATCATACATATAGGTATATTTGTGTGTGTTTTCATATTAAAATAGCATCTCTAAAACAGCACTTGGTTTTATCTGTAATTGAGAAATACTAGAAACTTTTCCAATAAGCTCAGGCATAAAACAAGAATATCTGTTATTATTGCTATTATTTGCTATAGTTCTATTAATACTGACTATAGCAATAAAACAAGAAAACTAAACTGAAAGAATAAGCACAGAAAAAAAATTTAATTGACTCTGTGAGACTTTGGAGAATCCCAGTAGTTTAGGGGAAAAATAATCAAAACAAGCAATAACCATTAAAATCTAATGGAAAATCCACAAAAATCACCAACCTTTTCACATTTTATTAATGAAAAACCAGCAGGAAGATGGTTTTTAAAAATAATTTTTAATCAAAATAATGACAACATGTAGAAAATATTCTAAAGTTAAGTTATTATTACTAAAGGTTTTGGTTTTTTGTATGTTGTTGGGTTGTTTTTATTTGGGGGGAAGGGGTGTAGGGTTATATAAATTAAACATTATAGGAAATTGTCTATCAGAAAATTTTTTAATGAAGATAAGTCTCCTTAATATTTACTAGACCCTGAAAAAGTCAATTAATCCCAAATGCCTCCAAAAAACAATAACAATAACAGCAATAGAGAAGTAACAATATGATGACTAGCCTTGATGCATGTTGCCCAGAAAGTCTCTTTTTAAGAGAATAATAACACATCCATAGCACCTTCCCTTGGCCTCATAGACAAGAGCTTTGGCTAAAATTTATAATTTCCTTAAAAAATAACTGTGAGAAACAGTATCAGGACAGAACTTCAGTAGATGTTGGCTATGAAGAAAATGGAAATCAGCAAGTCAGCAATACAACATCAAACTGCAGCTTCAGGGACAGAAAACAAAATACCAGCAGAGAGAAGTAGGAAGAAAATTCAGGAACTACACTAAAGGGACAGAAGGGAAAACCAGTTGCTATTAAATTAGGAAGACATTTCTAGTCTCAAAATAAGAGAGGTAATGAGAAGACACAATACCTCTTTTCCTTTAAGAATTTGTTCCCTTCCCCCATTGACATAGATATCTATAAGCTATTATATTCTTTTGTCTATGGGGACTGAGGAGGGTTATAGTATATTAACTTTCCTGATATTTATTCTGCTATTCTTTTCTAACTAAATGCTTTGTAATTGAATTCTGGTTCCTGCCTGGTATGTCAATATAATTGGCACAAGATGGTACTTTACTCCCAAGCAGCCTTGTGTTTTTAGATTTGAATGAACCATCCATTTTATGTGTCTTGAAAATTATAGGAAGGAAGGAGGAAGGAAAGAGGAAGGAAGGAGGAAGGAGAGAGGAAAGAGAGAGAGAGAGGGAGGAAGGAGAAAGGGAAGGAGGAATTGGAGGAAGGAAGGAGGAAGGAGAGGAAGAAGAGGAAGGGAAAGAGGAAAGGAGGAAGGGAGGAAGGAAGGAAGGAAGGAAGGAAGGAAGGAAGGAAGGAAGGAAGGAAGGAAGGAAGGAAGGAAGGAAGGAAGGAAATAAATTATTTATTAAGCCCCTACTATGAACCAGGAACTGTTCTAAGCACTTTATAAATATCTCATTTGATCCTCCTGATAACCCTGAAAGATAGGTGCAATTATTATATTTATTATATAGTTGAAGTTAGTTAAGCAGAGGCTAAATGACTTTCCTGGAGTCACACAGTAAGTGTTTAAATCTGAATTTGAACTCAAATGGCACTTACTCCAGATCTACCCCACTGTACCACCTAGGCATCTCTAAGGTCTATCTTTAATTATAGCAAATTTCTCCAAAATCAACTTGACCAGAAGTTGTATATATGGTATTTTATTTTGTTTTTAGTTTTTTTGTGACATATTGAAGTACAATACACTGAAGAGCACTTATGCCCTTAACTGCATGATATTTTCCTTACCATCAAATATAATGATCATTCTTCAAATTTTAAGCAATCACCATTTTTTTTTTGATAGTGGAATACCTAAATCATAGGCCTTCTATATGGGAAGAACAAAGGTCTTCATCTATTCCCCTTAATAAGAAGCCAACTGCTTAAGTAATGAAAGGAGATGTTCTATGAAATATTATAAGGAATGACAGGGAGATAGTATAGTAAAAGATGAAATTATTAACAAATAACAATTCATAATGTATTACAGTTTAATCCTTATCTCCTCTGATTTATTACCACCTGCTAGTCTGATATTCTTCTTCTCTGATTCATCTTGTTAAACCTATTCCATTGCCAAAATGGAAGGCCAGAGCTACCTTATTGGAGTCCTAAGCACAATAATCTTTATCTACTGCCATCAGTATGGCCCAGTGCAATTTGGAGCCTAAAAAGAGCATTTCCTCTGAGTCCCTCATGTTAGTTACCTTGAGATAGGTCAATCTACCTCAACCCACTGGCCTGTAAAAGTCTATCCTGCTCCATTTGTACTTCTCCTCTAAAACCCCTCCAAGGAGAAATGACTTTTCTATGCTCCAAATAGACCTATTTTTTCAGGCCTTAGTCCATCTGAAATTCTACATGCTCTGGCTCCTCATCTGATCTCTTGTTTATCATAAGTCTCCTAATGGAAATGTTATGGCTTGGATCTTTAGTTGGTTCATGATTAGAAAAAAAAATCCTCTCATACTTATATTAAGTGAATTACAAGCTACAAATCCCTAAACAACACTTTTCTGCTGGTCCTGTTTTTTTTATCTTTATTTAACCTGTTACAATTCCCTATTTCTACCTTTTCTATAGTATTCTCATATACTTATTTTCACCTGTGACTCCAACAAGCAAATAATTGTCTCTGCAGATGGGCTTATGGCAAATAGTTTACATTTGACAGGCATCAAACCTGTTGGAGAGTTAGTTACTTTCATCTATTGACTTTACATCTTTTCTTTGGGATTATTCTATAAGCAAATTTCATCCAGGCAAGAATTAAATTGTTTTTGGACTAGCTGAAAGGGGAGATTCTTTGCCTCAGTTGTTATTAGCCTTAATCACGCAATTAGGACTGCCTCAGTTAAACTGAGTGATACCTGTGAAGACCAAGCTTAAAAAGGCCAAGATCTTCCATTTCATCCAGTGCCATCTTCAGTCACTCTGATGTATATCTTGTCACTGGACCCAGATGATTCTGGAGGGGAAAGTGAAACAGGTGACCTTGCACAGCCCTCCCTCACTTAAATCCAATTCACTTGCATGTCATGGCCTCACCTCCCTTTGAAAATGAAAATGAAAGACAAACCACAACAATCTGTAAAATGGGAATAATAGTAACAACTACCACCCAGGTTGTCACCAGGATCAAGTGAGCCAGCCTTTAGTAAAGTGCTTAGCACAATACCTAGCATATAGTAGGGACTTAATAAATGTTTATTTCTGACTTTCTTTCTTGAACTTTTTTCTTTTTCCTTCTTTCTTCCATTCCTTCTTTTTTTCCCTTCTTTCCTTCCTTCACTATTTTTTTCTTTTCTTTTTTCCTTCCCTCACCCTCAAAGAAAAGTTTTGATCCAGGAAAAAGGTAAAGCAATAAAGTTTATCTTTTATAAACAGAGTTAAGGCTTTTGTATATGTATTAATTTAAGAAATGACATAGTATATCCCCACTGCAGAATAGGGAGTAGAGAAAATGATCAAAATTTGGGCTATTTTTCAGTGTCTCACTAGTAAAGAATAATAAGATGTCTTTTGTATGAATTCTTGGTATGTTATCAAATTCTCAACATAGCCATTTTCAAATACATTAAAAATACTCTTACAAAATGCCACCTTTCCTCTACTAGTCCCATGTCAAATATTACAGTTTAGTGGCTCTTTTGTAAAATTGCTCCTTCTAATGGCATAAACAAGAAAAGTTTTCCTGATTTTGTCAGGAAAAGCTGTCTACCAATTAGGGCTATCTGGTCATTAAATGACCAAATCATAAATGAGTTTCTTTTCTATATAATGCTAAAAATTACACTGGGTAGGGAAAATTTTTAAGTTCATTTTTAAAACGTCAAAGTAAAAATAAAGATATGTATTTCTATATTATTTGAGGTTTTTATAGAACCCCTAACTATTGAGGAATGGCTATACAAATTATAGCATATAAACATAATGGAATATCCCCACAGTGTAAGAAATAACTGATATAATAGGTTCAGAGAAGAATGGAAAGACTTTATATGACTGATGCAAAGTGAAGCATCCAAAGCCAAAAAAAAATGTAAAGAAAACAACAATAACAACAACAACAAAAATCACAATGTCTATGACAATGTCCATGGAAAAAAAACAATAAATAGAAAGCAATAGAAAAAGATACCTCTCCTAATCTTTTACAGAGAATGTGTATGTGTGAGTGGGGCATATTATTAGATTCTTCTAATTATTAATTTTTTTGGTGATTTTCTCTTTTTTTTTAAAAAAAAATTCTTTATGTAATGGATCTCTAACAAGGGGGAAAAAGAGAATAGTGAGAAATTTAGAAAATACAAAAGCAAAACAGATCAAATTTTTATATTTTGTGATTATCCCTATCCTTAAGAACCTAACATTCCCCACCTAAGACCATAAATGTGAAAAATACCTGATCTGATTCTACTTTTTTTAATATTACATGACCTTTAAGATTTAGTTCAAATATCCATTTGGTTTATTGTGGCATATAGTGCAATATGTTCCTCTAAACTAGTTTTTGCCATATTACTTTACAGTTTTCCCAAGAATTCTTATCAAATAAGGAATTACTTCCCAGAAATTTATGTTTTCAAATTTATCAAATAGATAAAGTATCTCCTTGATTTTACTCCTAAGATGGGAAACTATGTGTGTGGAACAATATATCTTCCTAATGTGATTTTATACACACAGAAACACACACACACACACACACACATACACATCAGATATTTCTTCTGGACTGGTTTTTGTTTTTTAATTTTTTATGATAGGTGATAGCTCTCAGAGAATTGGGAAATAAAGGCAGTGTAAAAACAAAAGAAAAAGAAAAATCATCTTAAGTCATTTAGTTGTTGAAAATAAGCCCCATTTAACTGGAAAATAAATGAAAAAAGAGGAAAGTGTCACTTAAACAAGCATTGTAAACCTGATTTATTTATACTTTTAATTTTTTTAAATGGTATTTAGAAGCATATAATTTTAATGCTTAAAGAAATGAGTGAACTGAATTCCTGTGACTTTGTCCATGGTTACAAAATTAATAGCAGAGACAAAACTAAGTTTGCCTGCTGTCGAATGCTATAGGAGCAAAAATGGAAGGGGTGTATTTAAGATATAAAATGCTCTCCCAACTATCCTGCCCATCTTAATTAACTCAATTCTTGCTAAATATTCTCAAGGTTACATGTCAAATTATATAATTAAAAAAACATACTGACTTATTTGTGATAAAGGCAGCATGACACAATGGAGAGAGCTTTGGATCTGCAATTGGAAGTTCTGAATTTGAGTCTGCTGTAAATTGGGACAAACCATTTAATGTCTCATCTCCAAAACAAGATTTTTCTTGCTATAAAATGGCCAATAAAGTTCCTTCTGCATCTAATTCATGATCCATTCATTTATGGTGGACTTGAGCACCCAGGAAGCCAGATGGCACAGTGGATAGAGTACTGATCTTAGAATCAAGAAGATTCATCTTCATGAGTAAACATCTAGCCTTAGATACTTACTGGTTATGTGACCCTGGGCAATTCACTTGATGCTGTTTACCTTAGTTTCTTCTCTGTGAAATGAGCGCAAGAAGGAAATGGCAAACCTCTCTAATGTCTTTGCCAAGAAAACCCCAAATAGCTTAGATATGAATGAAATGACTGAACAACAAAATCAGCACCTCAGCTAGTATTCTTTTCTACACCATGCTTTCTCTATCATAAATAAATTAATTTATTTTACTTATTTAAAATTTCCTTATTGTACCATTGTGCCTTGATAACACTTGCCAAGAAGTAGTAGGTTAATGAAGGTGGGCAGGGGAGTTTTGAGCCATATTTATCTTGCCCCCTGCCCTTGTTGTGACTATTGCAAATAGCAGACAGCCCTGGTGCACCTGGTCTCCTCTCTGTGGAGCTGGCAATTCTTGCAAAAGCTCTGGTTTCTTTAAGCCGAACTTTCAGCCCCATAGCTCAGAATAAATCCAGCCCCCAGTATGCTTTTGTCATTAACAAAAACTCTCAGGGTGGTTTCACAGGGATTTTTATGCATTGTTCTATGTCCTTTGTTTGATTTATAAACTGCTGAAGGGAAATGGGGTTGTAAACCTAATCCAGGTTTATGATATGAAAGGGCAGCACATTTTAGAAACACCTTGTGGTCTTACAAATAGAGTTAACTTTAAACAATTTATTTAGTTAAATAACTGACTCAACTATGTATTAAATTGCTGCCAGTTGGAAATAATAGGGCTTGGCAGTTTTACTGTCAAACCTAGTGGGTACAGGAAAATATGTGGAAGCTACAGACTTTGAGGGGAAAAACACAACCAAGCTGCTGTGGCATTTGGTGATGGAAAAAACCACGTCATTCACCTTGACTACACTCCCAGGGAGAAATTTGGATGGGAGCTCTCATGTTAAACAGTTAATTATGGTCATGTTTATATGTAGAGGGCATACTAATTGACTAGACTGAGCTTTGCTATGAAAACAAGTACTTGCCTAGAGTCCTAAGGACTTGGACATTATTCCAAGAGAAGTACTGGCCTGTTTTCCATAGTTTGAGTTGATTGACATAAATTTGTCCTCCACATTTCGTAAAAGAATGCCAAGCAGAGCATTTTGGACAAAAGACAAGTTATAAGGACCTTGTGCATTTTTTTATAATAAAATATAGAGAATCAGTTTTGGATTGGAGAAGACCTTGGTTCAAGTGTCTCACAAATTAGCTATCTGACTATTAGCAAGTCAATTAGTCTCCCAGTACATTCCCTAAGATTATAAATTGTCAAAAGCCAATCTGTAGTGATAGAGAGAGAGTGAGAGGAAAGGAAGAGGTAGAGGAGGAGGAAGAAAAAAAGAAAATGAGGAGGAGGAGGAAAAGAAGGAAGAGAAAGAGAAAGGAGGATGAGGAAAATGTCAAGAAGAAGGGGAAGATGAAAGAAGAGGAAGAGAAAGAAGAGGAGGAGAAGGAGGAAGAAGAAGAGGAGGAGGGAAAGGAGGAAAAAGAGCAGGAGGAAAAGCAGGAGGAGGAGGAAGAGAAGAAGGAAGAGAAGGAGAAGAAAAATAAAAAAGAAGAAGGTCATGATGATCATGATGCTGATAATGATGAAGGAGGAAGAGAAAGAGAAGAATAAAATGGAGGAGGAAGAAGATATGGAGAAAGAGGAAGAGGAGAAGGAGGAGGAGGAGGAAGAAGAAGAAGAGGAAAGATAAAAGGATTAGCAAATGGATGAGGAAGAGGAAGAGAAGGAAAGAGAAACAAAGAGACGTGTATAAACAGAAATGTATGTTTGCAAGTTATCTTGGATATCTTAACAAAGTTTTAAGTTTTAAAAGAACTTTAAAACTGTTTTAAGACTTTTGCAATATCCTGTGTACACATGTCTATTAAAAAAACTGTCAAATTTTGTTTCTGATATCCTGTAATCTCTATAGACACTCTATAGTCTCTATAATCTATAGGCTGAAGATATTCTTCTCTCTCATTCTTGTCAACACCATCCCACCCCCTTACCAATCTGTCCCCCCAAAAATAGAGTCCTCTTTTTCCAATGGGATTTGAAACCAGAGTTGTACAAGTATTTCTTAAGTGCTTACTTTGTGCCAGGCACTGATTACCTCATTTCATCCTCACAATAGTCTTTTGAAGTAAGTTGTTATTCCCATTTTACAACTGAGGAAACTGAGAGAGGCAGAAATTAAGAGAGTTTCCCAGGATCACACAATTAATAAGTGTCTAAGTCTGAATTTGAATTCAAATTATCCTAACTCCAGGCCCATTGCTCTCTCCACTGAAATATTTAATTGTCTCTGAGTCTCCTATTATTGCATGTCTGTTCAAGAAAATTACTCTTTTATATTCTCAAGGAGCAGGATCCCCAATGTACATATACCCAATCCTTACCCCCCACCAAAAACAGAATAAAGAACCTTGTTTGAATACCTTCCCTATCTGAAGGCAGCATTACTGCTAAAACTCCAGGGACACTAAAGAACTCATACTTGCAAAACAATTGACTGTAGCTCTTTGTCTGTCATTCACCTCCCTTCCTGTTTTTAGGTCCCTCACTCAAGCCTGTCTTGTCTGTCCTATTCAGCTGTCGCCTGTTGAGAGGTCTAAGATCTGCTGTCCCTCTCAATAGTTAAATATTGTGTTTTTATTTAAAACAGAGAAGATTTACATCAAGTCAAATTCTCATTCTTGTCAGAATCGTTTGGTTGATGCATCAGTGCTATCATCCATCAAACTCCGTTAGGCCTCGAAGCCATGAGTTTAGTCATCCAGCATGGACTATACAAATTTGCAGCTGGCTTCTGTAATAAATCCTGGAGAAACACACCTAGTCAATTTACTGAACTAGTCACAAGGAATTTGGTTTACCATGGCTTTCTATAAGTTCTGTGTTGCAATATTTTTCCCCAAACCATTCTTCTGGCCCTCTAGCCTTCCTCATCACCTTCTGGGCCTGGAACTCCGAGGGCTTTGATATTAGAAACAGCCAAGGTTCTGATGGGTAAGCTTTTTGCTTTATCCTCCTTGAAAGCACATCTCCACATCTCTTCCTGGACACCATTACTAAATATGTTCTGCTTGGTTTCCTAAACTCTTGTATATATGGTGCTCTCCAATTAGAATGTAAAATTCTTGGGGGCAAGGTATTTTGTTTTCTTGTGTTTATTTTGCCTCTCAACCTCCAAATTTAGCACACTTCATGAAAATAGTAACCACTCCATAATTTTTATCATTCAGTTATTCATCATAGAAAAAATAATCTGTTTCAGAATAGGGGATATTTGATAGATTTTTAAAAGCAGCACACACACACATAGGACAACATGCACTTTTGAAATGATTAGTATTTGCCTCAATCCCAGGAAGGAAGGAAACTTTATTTCCTTTCCTTATTTATATTTCATGTTTAAAAGGTGTGAAAAATTCTACCATAAGTTGGTCACTGTTGAATGCACTGGGATAAGACAGCTTTAAAATATGCATCATATCCACCATCTCTAGGGTAGGAATGGGGAGGGAAGGGAAAAAAAGAAAAAAATAATAAAAAGGAAAAAAATACGGGATAATATTATTATATTGTAAGTTGTGCATAGTAGATTTGCAATTTCATATGTAATCATCTCTTTTATTGTAATATATTTTGGAAATGCTTGCTGTATTCCATAAATTTAAAATAAAACAAAATAAAATTAGAAAACATATAACAAAAACATTCTTTTTCTACTACTTTCAATTAATGTCAATCAATATGTGTTCTTCCCAGTTTCCTCCTTTGTAATTGTCCCCCATGGATGTTTGTGTATATTCAGAAATTTTTTTCTATTTTTTTCATGGTTGTTTCATTTATAACTCTGAGTCAAAAAATAAAGTTCTGTAAGGGAAGGGGACTAGGTTTTCAATTTCATACAGATCTTCACCTTTCTTCAATTTATAGACATAAAGAATCAATTACCAGAGAGGGTATGACTCTCCCAGAGTCACATACATCGACACAGTATGTGTATTTAGTCTTGGAGTCAGGAAAATCTGAATTCAAATCCTGCCTTAATAGTTGTGTGCTCCTAGGGAAGTTACTTAGTCTCTCTTGACTTCAGTTTCCCTATATGTAAAATGGAGAGAATAAGAATAGCTAACTACCTAATAATACATACTTTCCAGCATTATTATGAAGCTAAAATGAGGTAATACTTGTAGTGCACTTTCTAAACCTTAAAATAGCTAGCAATCACTGTTACTAGTATAGCCATTATATGTCAGATATGAAACCTAAACTTTACTATATTTTCATAGCTCCAAAGTCAGTCCCCTATGCACTACACTAGTTGCAAAAGAATGAAATAATCAGTTTATTAACTTTCTCCTTTAAAAAAAAAAAAACAGTTCCAGCTCTCATCATTTGTTCTAGTCACCATTGTTCCTGCCTGCTTTCACATACTTTGATTCCTGTTGGTCCCAAATGCCTCAAACCAAAAGTTCAATGAGATACAGTTAAAACAAACAAATAAATAAAAACAAGGTTTACAGTCGACCTTCTGATCTTATTCTTCTACTGTTTACATGTATTTATTGACCCAGAATTGTTTTGTGGCTATTTGTCTGATTTTGTGTCTGTGTGTTTGTATCAGCAAAGGGTTTCATGCATTTTAATTATTTATTTCTTCTTACTAATCATCCAGGTACTTGATTAGGAATAGATGGAAATGATCTGAAAATGAACTTTAGAGTGAACTGCTAGTAAAGACCTGTAGGCTCTGTGAGCAGCATGTGACTATAGTAGAAAATATTGGCACACACAAAAAAATCTTCAACAATAAACACTTAAGGCTCATACTGCCCTCTCCCAACTTTCTGCCTTTGCTCACAGATTCCTCTACCCCCAGAATTTATTGTTCATGGGATTTCTACCTGTTTCAATTCTTTTCTCCTTCCATCTAGCTCAGGCATCACTTCCTCCATGAAACTTATAATATTTCTCCACTGAGGATGTCTTATTTACTTACCATATTTTAATTTGTAGCACATTATTCATGTCTCTCAACTGAAGAAGCTGGTGACACAATACATAGAATATTGGTACTGAAGTCAGGAAGTCTGAAATTCAAATCTATCCTTAAATATTTACTATCTACATTAGTCACTTAATTTGTTTGCCTCAGTTTTCTCAACTATAAAATGAAGAAAATAATAGTGTTAATTTTTTAAGGTTTTTGTGAGAATAAAATGAGATCACATTTGTAACAGAGCCAAGTAGTAGGCATTTTTTACACAGTTTTCAATAGTATTTTATTTTTCTAAATATATGTAAAGATAGTTTTCAACATTCATTTTTGTAAGACTTTGTGTTCCAATTTTTTCTCCTTCCTTCCTTTCCCTCTCCTCTCCCCAAGACAGCAAGAAATATGATATGTTAAATATGTATAATTCTTTTAAATATATTCCATATATGTCGTGTTGTACTAGAAAAATCAGACCAAAAGGGAAAAAACATGAGAATAAAAGAAAGAAACAACAACAAAAAAATGAAAACGCTATGCTTCAATCCATATTTAGTTTCTTCTCTCTCTGGAAGTGAATGGCATTTTCCATACCAAGTCTAATAGAATTGCCTCGAATCACCTCATTGTTGACAAAAGCCAAGTCGATCACAGTTGGCCATCATATAATCTTGCTGTTACTATGTACAATGCTCTCCTAGTTTTGCTCATTTCATTCAACATCAGTTCATGAAAGTTGTTCCAGCCTTTTCTGAAATCAATCTGCTCATCTTTTCTTATAGAACAATAATATTGCATTACATTCATATATCATAACTTATTCAATTGTTCCCCAATTGATGAGCATCCACTCAATTTCTAGTTCCTTGCCATAAAAGGCATAATAAATGCTTATTCTCTTCTCTTCTACTACTAGATTAAAAGCTTCTTGAGGATAAGGATCTTAAAGTGTTGCTGTAAGGAAAAGTGTTTTGCAAACCATAAAATATAAGTTTTGCTATTATGAAACTCTGGATTAGTATTTCTCTATTTCCAGCACCAAGTACCATAATTTAAAAAAAAACTTCTCAATAACATATTTCATAGTTAAAATTTATTTTCAAATATTTTAGTCCTCCCAATAAAACTATTTTTCCCAATTTATAGATAATAACTTAAATGACTGATTAGTCACGTTTTATCCAATAAATATTAATGACACATTTTTAATAACAAGAAAATGAGCCACATGTCATTGCTTTACAAAAACCATAATGAATTTTAAAAAAATATTAAGCAGCTATAGAATGCTGATCACTATGGGGAAGATATACAATTTGTACAAGATATAATCCCTATTTGAGGGACCACATTTTTGTGAACTCTAAACTTAATTTATTTAGATTTTTTTCATTTTATTCCCAATATTTCCTGAATTACTTTTTCCTAAAACCCAATGAAACACTTTTATTCTAAACTGAAACTATAGATTTTTCTGAAGATATTCTAAATAAGAAGAGAATCCAAAAAACACAGCCTGTGAAATAAATCTGAATAAAACCAGGATTTTATCTTTTAAAATAAATACCAGTTAAGTGATTCCAATCCACAGTTAATTAATTAATAATAAATTCACCCAAATTCAGATACCAAATTTTTAATTTTAACCAAACTAAACCTTTTTTTAAAAGTGTATTTATTCCATTTAATACTCTCCTAGGAAAATATATGTAAAAACAGAAATGTCTATTTTTCTATGTTTTTAAAAACCTATGGGTTTTGGTTTTATTTCATTCATTTTCAAGTTATTTTCATGGAATATGCAACATTACATACCCAAAGATAATGGTGCTCCATTCCCACCCAACCTGTACTACAAAAGGAAAGCATTTCCTTCTCTTTTCTCAAGTCAAGATTAGCCATCACTAATCAAATACTATATTGTTCTTTTCAATAACAATATTTGTAGCCATTTGTGTTTACTGTTTTCCTAGTTCCATTTATTTCATATTGTACCAATTTTATGTATCTCCATATTTCTCTTCCCTTTCTTCATGCTTATCATTTATTAATGTCTAATAATATTTCATTATATTCAGGTACCACAATTTTTTCAGCCATTTGCTAATCAATGAGCATCAACTTGTGTTTCTAGTTTTCTTCCTGGTCCCAAAAGTCTTGCAATGGATATTTGGTTGTGTATGGAACATTTATTTTTTACCTCCCTGTAATATATGCCCTGTCATGAGGCATCTGCTTCAAAGGTGACCCAGAAGAGTTTTTGCATCACTTAGTATGCTAGAATGGTCATTAAAATCTTAACATTTGTATCTAAAAGATTCAGTCAATCTGGGTTAAATAGCCCAGATTTCTGGGGTGGAAGTCTAAATGTTTATTTCCACTGCATTTTATTTCCAGACCATTTGAGGACTGACTAGCACTAATAGCAACCAGACACACTGAAACTCACTCTTAACCAACTTAAGATTGCAGTCCATTGCCATTGGACTGCTGAGGCCATCCTAAGCATTCTCCTATATACAGATGGCCTTGTGACTGGCAGTGTTCTAAGAACTACGTGAACTCTTCCTCGTTGGAAGGCTTTAATCCAACATAACTCTAGACAATCACTTTTGCTGTTAATAAATGATCGCTTTTGCTGCTAAAACTTAATTATGCTAAAGTTGGAGAACACAAAATGAAAAACTAGTCTTGGCACTAAGTTTGCTGAGTGAAACTTAAGGTTTCAGAGGCAGAAAGATTTAAGGGCTTCTCACCTCACAAACTTGAGCTGCAGGTCAGGGGCAGTGACAACCTGTCAGAATTTTGTTCATGGCACTCTAGCAAACCAGTCACATGGACAGAGGAAATAGCTAGCAGAAACTCTTCAGACCCTGGTGCTCTCAGTCATTAATTCTATTGATTATTTTGGTGTTTAAATACTAAGGTGGACCTTGATGCCAGCCCCAAAATGCGCCCAGTCAACTTGCATTTCCTTTGGCCTTTTAGAAAATGCAGACATGCCATAACACCAAAATGTTGTTGAGCCCCCCCCCCAATAAAAAAGAAGCAGAGGGAAAAAAGTGTTCCAAACAAATGAAATGTTGATCTGCCTTTTATTAATTTCATTTTTTATCTTCTTGTGTACAGACGTTTGACAGCTGTGACATTCATGGGCACTGCATTCGAAAAAGAAGACATAAATATTCAGAGACATATTAGAATGCTGTTCAATGTAAGCACCTGTCTACTTAGTGTTGACAGAAAATCATTTACTTTGCTTTATGCGTGTTCCCTCCAGAGACCACAGAGGTCCTATTTTATTTAAAGAGCTGGTCCCAACATCAGTGCTTGCTCTTGAAGCTGCACTATATACAGCTAATTATATTTATTGAGGAAACAATTTTGGTTTATATTTTCAATAATACTTAAACAATTTTGTCAATCTGGACTTCAGAATCTATTTCCCCCAGGGTTCAGTTAACAGAAGACCTCATAGGAGGCCTCATGCAGCAGTCACTGCTCAGTCAGCAAGTAAACTCAAGCGAAAGCTGAACCAAGTCATTATCGCCCTTAGAAGTTTCTCAAGTCTAACTTCTGTCAGTATTGAAAAAAAATTCCAAAATCAGTAGGATTTTTTTCTTAACTTCATAACCCATGTAATCCATAAGGCCTAATTTACAACCAAATGCACTTTTGGAGAGTGCACTCCTATCCCCCACTGAAAGAGAACTTTCAAATCATTTCTTACATCAGATCTTTGTTTGTTTTCATTTTTTCCTTTGTTCATTCATTGATTTACTCCAAACTTATGGCATCTCAATCGAGAACTTCCTTATGTTTGCCCCTCTTTTGTAATCTATATCTTCTGAGCACAGAGATAGTTAAGTAACTTGACAGTGATCACAATGGATTTCTGAAAGAAAACTTGAACCCTTGTCTTCTTGGCTTCTAGAATATCCCACTGTCTCTCTTGGGCCCATATTTTCTATTTTTAACAAAAGAGGGAATTTAAGAGTCAGTATAATATAATGAAAAGAAAACTGAGTTTAAAGTCAGGAAAACTCAGATTCATATCCTACCTCAGATACTTTCCAGCTGTGCAAGAAGAGGCAAATGACTGGATCTTTCCGTTTCATCTTCCCAAAAATAAGGATGGTGGAAGAGAAGAAATATCAGAATTCCTCCATTTCTAGATCTATGATTCAGCTATCTTTTTGTATTTCATAGAGCTGAAAGAAACCTAAGAAGTCATCTAGTCTAAACTGTTTGTTCATAAATAAGGTAATTGAGGGCTACAGAAGAGGGCTGACATGTCCAAGGTCACTTGGATAGCAAACATCAGAGGGGAAATTTAAACCCAGGTCTGCTGGTACTACATTTAGTATTTCTTTTTAGTGTTCTACAATTATCTAATCCAGTGATTCATCATTTAGCTTACCTGGTTAAATAGGCCATAGAATCAGAAAAAAGAAAAAAAAAAAAAAAAAACAGAGTTCAACTTCATTTTACAGATAAAGTAACTGAGACAGATAGGTTAAGGATTTTGCCTAGGATCACACAGCTAGGATAAAATTATGAAGCCAGCTTTTCCTGATTTCAAGGTCATCTTCTACCCAGGACACCATACTGCCTCTCAAAAGTGAACCTTTGTAAGGAGCTAAATAAAACGAAGATTTATAAGGAAGAAACAGTGGCCAGACATGAATGCCATCACCCTATAGCCTTCCCCTTTAAAAGGGTAGTTGCTTTATTAGGCATTCAATAGACTTTTCTCACTCTGTCCAGATGAATAGAGCAGGTCTGCTGCAGTTGAATTAATTATATTCCCCACACTGCCATGCTCCTTCCTAGCGCTCTGTGCTTTGTAAAGTGCCCATGCTGAAGCCTGTGGCTTGCAATGGGGTAACGCCCACCCAGTCCAGGACCACCCCCCCACCCCCATGTTAACAAAATCTCTGGTCAGAATTACAAATGTACTACATTATCAGAAATACAAAGAAACACAGTCCACAGTGAATAAAGCCTAATTTTTTTGGCTATGACATTTTCTTCTACTTTTTAAGCTATACCTGACATGAGTAGTTAATGATGTTGGCTAGTGCCTGATGAGATAGAGAGGAAGATGTTAAGGAGCCGCTAGAAAAAGATCAGAAAAGAAATGGACTTACTCGGAGCTAGCAGTCTGCAAAACCTGACAATGCTACCACCTACAGTCCTAAATGCTCCATTACAGCTCCTGAATTCTATGATTCTACACTAAGAACAATGAAAAACGTGGGTTGCTCTGGGGGACCTAGAACCCCAGTTGCAGATGTTCCCAAAGAGTTAATTCACCAGGTGATCCGCAGGCGCTTAGCTAGTTCACTGCTCTTGCATAATTTAATTAGGATCATCTCACAACAACCAAAGCTGTCTATAGGAATTAGAAAAGCCGCAAGTTCAGATCACATGTGAATCTCTTTGCTCAATTAAAGCTAAGCTATTTCGGGTTTAAGTCTTTTCTTTCCCTCCTTTACAGTATATGCAAGGAGCAGCAGAGCGTGGCCTGCTCCTCACATTAAAATGATTACATAAGGCCTATAGCATTCAGAATACTTAGGGAAATCACAACGGTTTACACTCTGACCTTGAGCATTTAAACTTTGTCATTAGTCAAGAAAATGTTGCCTGGCTCTCTTCTGTATTAAGAAAATTACAGTAGTTATTTGTACCAGCTGAGGTAATAATTACTGGGGAAGGAATTATGGAGGGTGCATCCAGATAGTGTTCAAAACATTTTTTTTTTTTTAATCTCGGTTCTAAGGTACCACTATCACAATTTCTAATCATACTTGTCCCAGCAATAGGAGACACCATTTTATTTTCCAGTAGAATTATTAGGGGAAAAAACAGATTTTTTTTTAATATTAGAAGAAATATCGTCAAGTTTTTGGTAAAAGAGGTAAGGGTTAATCTATATAAGGTATTATGGAAAGAGTACTAGATCTATAATCAAAAGGAGGTGAAGAGTGTTAAATCTAGCTTCTACTACTTATTACCTTTTTCACTCTGGACAAGTCTTTTTCTTTCTTCAGGTCAAAGTTTAATAAAATGAGGGACTAGGTCAAGATGATTTTTAAAGTCCTTCCCATGTTCTAAATCCCAAAATCCTGAATATAGAAGCCTCAAGCATGTTAAACCTAATTTTAAAAAAAAATTTAAATTTACATCTCCCTCAGTTATAAAATTTACTTCATCACTAATTGAGAAAAGAGGCAAGGTGTCAATGCTTTATATTTAGCAGTAATTTAATGCTACATTCACTAGTGATCTAACTAGATTTTGCAATTAACATTTTTTTAAATAGTGGTAACCTCTGATTTTGAACTAGATATTTTAATTTGTACTTCTTTGATTGCTGTCTGCAGATTCTAATTATTTAGAATCATAGAAGCTTAAAATTAATAAAGTGCATTTACTTAAAGGGATAATTACTCTAAATTTGAAATCCATCCATTTTGTAAGATTTATATTCACAAAAATTGCCTGATAAAACATGCAAGAGAATTTTATTAAAAAAAAATCTTGCTAGCAGTCTCAAGCAACGTGCACTAGACTTTTTTTTTTACATCCAATGCATTTCCTAATGTTTCATTTAAGACAATTAAAACTAGAAAGAACAATGAAATTTCCAGCCTTTGCTCTGGGAAACTCTTAGATCAAAGAGAATAGTAAAATCCCATTTCTCAGTATTATAACCTACTTATGGCATGCTATGGAAAGAAAAACATCGTTGCATGTAAAAATAAAACAAGCCACAAACCTTGTGTCTTGACTTCATCATATCTATTAGTTTCTAGCAAGGGAGGGGAATGAAACTTCAACTTTAAATGATCAATCCTGCACATTGCACAAAACCGAAAAGGTTAATTTTCTCCTGCTTTCCCAACCAGATAGTTGCAGGATTAACAACTCCTTTAAATACTAGTTAGATTTAGCTATAATAAGCATATAAATACACTAAGACATTCCTAAGGGGGATACAATTTTTTTAAAATTTCCATATTTGCTACAATAAATGTTATGCCTAGAAATTTTATAGCTAACAGAAACACAGAAAATACTATACCCAAAGCTAGAAAACTGTTCCAGTACAAAGCAAGTCTGATATATTACCTCCCAAATACACAGTATATCCCTAGTAAAGTTGTAAATTATGGTTGCAAATGAGGCCACAAACAAAATTTTGCTCAAGGCATGAATCATAAATTCAAACAATAATCATCTCCTGCATGCGGCACAACTACTCTGTTTACTTCTTCTACGCTGTTTCCTAAACATGAAGATGAAAGTAGGTCAAGTAAATTTAGCATCTTTTTCTCATGAAGTATGTTATGATATTGGGTGGCACTGCCTAATTTACAATTATACGAACCTTTTAAATATTAAAATCAGTATTTTCACGGGGATTGGAGGTAGGGGCGGGATGCTGTGTCATTACACAGATTGACATTTTACTTCATAAGGACATGGCATCTCCAAAAACCCAGATGTGGAAGGGTGGAGAAGAGGGAATTAATTTATCCCAACAGCAGCTTACAGCAGGGAATTCAGATGTATTTTCATATTCAAGAACAACAGGAGACTTTGATGACAAAGAATGATTTTGTGATCTTGTTTGTTTGCTGGTTCTTGCAGATATGGGTGGGGGTTGAGAGAATGCTCTGATTTCTGGCAGTTCCAGAATTCCTGAATACCATGAAATCAAATAAAACAAGCAGAGCATTTGGCATATTGGCATAGTAGTTAGACTGATCCCATAAGATATGCCCCAGAGAGAAGCTACCAAAGTTTTGTGTTGTTCTCCTTGTTGTTTTCCACTCTGAGACATGGTTTTGCTAAGCCAGTTGAAATAAAAGAAATTGATCTAAGAATTAAGTCTGGAAAAAAAAGTTTCAAAATGTTGCACTGAAAGGTAGACTTACAAATATTAACACAATTATATTTCTTTATTCACAAAAGTGAATAATGGCATGGTAATATATAATATGTTTTTGCTGATTGAATGGCAAGAATTGTGCTGAGCACTAGAGATAAAATTAAAAATCACGACAATCCCTGCCTTCAAGAGATCTTCTTCTAATGGGGGAAACAACATTTATGAGTGTGGCCAGAAAAAGGAGTTATGGTTTGGGAAATAAGAGTAAGTAGAATAACCAATTATCATGACTTTTCAGGGAAAATGGTAATATTGATTTGATATAGATTTTGATTAAGCATATGCAATACTACAGGCAAAGTACAAAGGCAAAAATGAAATAACCCTGCCCTCAAGCAGCTTACATTCTATGTGGATATAAAACTGGAAGGATACTAAAATAAAATCAAGTAATTTGGAAATGGTGAGGATTTTGTTGACTGGGTGATAATCAACACAATGAACCCATGTAAGATGCATATAACCAACTTAAACTAAGTGTTTACATAATTTACATTGGTTTAGTTGAAGCTTGATATTTATCTTCAGTCGCAAAACACACAATTTCCTTTAATTTAAAAATCAAAGTCCCTTTAGTATGTTTCTCCTATTTTTTCTCTGTAAACAAAACTTTAGGTATGACAATCACTCAGAAGGGATGATGAATATAATCTTAGCTTGTGTTCATACATGAATTACACATGTGTTAGCCTTATATAATCCTGCTATTAGAAAGAAATAGAAACCATTTTTCTTTATTCCAGTTTTCAAGAGATTACCTGCTCAGATAGAGCCTGCGAGTAAACCATGGCATGCCATCCACTCTTTGGAAAACACTCACTTTTTACCTAAACAATGATGATGACAGATTAGTGGATGGTCAGCTAAGTGCACAGCAAGTATAAGCACCATGTGGATATACTAATGGAGGGAAAGGAGGGGTGAAGTATCCTTCTGCCCTCTGCCAATTCTTCCCCACCCTACACCCCTATTCCCACACCCAATTTGTAATACCTTAAGAAGTGAGAGGTGAGTTCAGAGGATTGAACTATTTATGCCATTACCACCTACTCTGTTACAACTTCCACTGAATGATGTGTGAAGGCATTCATAGCCAAAGGAGAGAAAAATAGCACGCTGAAAAGGAGGGAGAGATTGTTAGTGGGGGATAAGGGGGTGAAGAGAGTTTGATAACATCAATAAGAGGATAGATAAAAGTAGATGAAAAAAGCAAAGAGCTTTGGATTCATCCTTCATTCATCCTGGGGCTGAAGTGAATGCTACTTCCCAAAAGGACTGCCAGATGCTTTAATCAAGATATTACATTACTAACCAAAATGTACCAAATAAAATTCATGCTTATCAATGGTTGTGCTTTATCTTTATTATGACCATATGTATGCACAGAGTATGAGCCTGCTGTGCCTTAGACTATAATAGTATCTAGCCCACATTCTCTACTTGCTTAGCATTATAAAGACTATGAGGCAATATATGGGAGAGAGGACTGGTCTTGGAGGTAGGAGGATCTGGGTTCAAGTGTGACCCCTGTCACACACACACACACACACTAGTTGTGTGACCCTGAGTTTGTCACTTAACTCATTG